>NC_066579.1:345676956-345976956 GCF_024323335.1 Lathyrus oleraceus
GGGAACTACGTCGCCCTGATCCTCATACCAGATGAGGTACGTAGGCAGGAGATGAGCTGATCTCTCCGGGCGCCTTTTTTCTTTTTCCGCCCTTTTTCTTTTTCACCCTTTGTGTCTTAACCACCCTTGTGTGTGTTCTGGTTGGAGTCCGACATAAGTCCAGCGATTGGCAGTTGGTTTCCTGTGTGCGTTTAGGTTCGGATGCTGACATAAGTCCAGTGATTGGCATTCAGGCTCCGCGTTTGCCTATGTTGTTTCGTTTTGTTTGTGTGCGTGTCAGCTGAGCTACGAATGCTCTGATTCTTCTCTCGTCCGAGAAGATACGTATGCATAGGATGCGACATCCTAGCGAGCATGTGTCGTCTCCCCAGTCCGATTTACTTCGACTCTGATGTCTATGTCTGATAGACTAAGTAGGCCCAGGATACGATGTCCTGCCGAGTCAGTTTCAGTCAGTTTCTTTTGTCTCTTTCAGCCAGTGTGTGTGAGCAGCGTTTTAGCAACCATTTTCCTTCCTTTTGTGCGTGGATCCCGTAGAGTACTACGGATGCGTAGGGGTGCTAATACCTTCCCTTCGCATAACCGACTCCCGAACCCATTCTCTTTGGTCGCGAGACCATGTTCTTTCCCAGGTTTACTCTGAGCGTTTCCTTTCCCTCTTTTGGGATAAATAACGCACGGTGGCGGCTCTGTTGTTTCTTCTTTTCCCGCCGGTTTTTCGCGTGATGCGACAGGTTGTATGTATTTTTGGGCTTGAAAGACGAGTATTTATGACTTGCAAGCTCTTACAACTTGGGTCTAATACTCGAGACTACGTCTGGACCTTTCACTTAGTTAATATTTTTCTTCCAATTTTATTGAGAAAAGAAGTTTGAATATTTACAAATATTTTGAAGAGAAGACAAATACATATGGCTTACAAGCTCTTACAACTTGGGCCTAATATTCGGGATTACGACTGGATATTCCATCCAGGTAATCTTTTTCTTCCAACTTACTTATGAAAATGATTTGAATATTGAAGTGTTTTCAAGAGAAGACGAATACTTATGGCTTGCAAGTTCTTACAACTTGGGCCTAATATTCGGGATTACGACTGGATATTTCATCTAGGTAGTCTTTTTCTTCCAATTTAGTTATGAAAATGGTTTGAAGTTGTTTGATATTATTTTGAATCAATGGTTTGAATTCAAAATTGATTGTTGGATGCAATGTTAGTGAGATGTTTATTTATATATGTTATGGTATGAATAGGGATCACGAATTTTCTAATTAATCGACAAAACATATTGTAAACAAATAAATAATCAATAATACACTTAACAATTAAAAGATAATTAAGCAATTAAACGAATGATCATTAAAAAAAATCAAATAATTATTAATCTAGATAAAATTAATTAATTAAGATAAATAGAATAAAAATGAATAAATAAGTAAAATGAATAATTAAATAAATAAAAGGGAGTGTAAAAAATGATTGAGTTAGGGTGTAAATATTAAGTTGTCTTGGACCTAACCCAAAAGACACTAAAAACCTGATTACTATAATAATAATTATAAATAAAAATAAATAAATAAATAAAAAATAAAAGTAAATTAAAAGAAAGTGAATGTGAGATATTAGTATCAACGCCTCCTTTGGGACAAAAGAGGTCCTTTTTCAAAATTCAAAATCCACTAATCAACTCTCGACATGTGGCATGATATAAAATTAATAAAATAAAATAAAAAGGCACATGTTTCTTTCTCCATCAACAACATAAAACAGTAAAAGGAAAACAACAAGCTCTTCACATGTAAAAACCAACTTTCATCTAAAATCAACTTTCATCTTAATTTTACTTAAATCAACTGAAAATTCATTTTCAAAATCCTTCGATCTCTCTCTTATCTCATAATCTCTATTCATCATTCTCATGAAAAAGATAAAACTTTAATCTAAAATCAACAAAAAGATCAGCAAACAACATGAAGATCAACAAACAAAATATAAAAACACCTTAGACCCGGAAACAAATTCAATGGATAATGCGTCACGAAAAGAATATATTGAATATGAAACGAATGGTGGCAAAAAAGTCATTATGAACAGTACCGACGATGGAGGAAATAGAGGCAGGCGGACTCGTCGGCACAAAGACGTAACAGATTTTTGCCAAAATGTTGAAGCGGCACAAGTTTGTTGAGGCTATTTGGTGTTCTTCATTTAGAATCCGTCGTCGGAGAAAATTGAGGGAGCTGTTGAGTACGGTTTAGTGACGGTTTTCAGTTTTATGTTGAAGAAAATGAAAGGTTAACATGTCATATTGTCAAGTTGAGCAAGGGTAATGAATAGTGAATTTGTAGTTTGAAAGAAGATGAGCTTTATGGTGTGAGCTATGTTGAAGGTGGTTTGTGTAGTTATGATGTTGTATGGTGTAGTAAGAAGATGGAAAGTTGAGGTGTAGGGAGTTCACGTGGAAATTTAACGAGTGAGTTTTTTTTTTGGAAGAAAGTAGGAGCGAAAGTGTGTTTTTGAAGCTGGAAAAAGGAAAATGAAGTTAAAAGGTGAGTTGATGGAGTTTACACGGAAGTGTGTTTCTGTATGAAGGGTGTTTTATTGATATGGTTAGTGTATTTTGCAGGAAGTAGAAAACAGGCAAAATGATAATCAAACCATGTTAATAAGACTCAAGCTTCCTTTTCGACATGTACACTTAGTAAGATGGTGGATTGACTGAGTCTTTGATTTATGAGTTTTTGATTGTGAGGAAGAGCATTATGGTAGCGCCGCGTGGCTGTTTTTTTTATTAATTCCATGTGTTGGTTTATATAGGGGACACATAGGGTTTCAATATTTTCAGAAGGTCCCTTATGTGTATCATTAATGTAAAAAAGGATAAAAAATGAATTGATCAAATAAAAATAAGTAAAAGTAAAAATAAGAAAAATAAAATTAAAATAAAGTTATAAAAAATCCTATTTATTTATTTCTAACATATTGACAAAAAATAAAAATAAATTGACTAAAAAATGAATAAAAGTCGGGCGTAAAAATGCCTGACAAATTAAAATGAATTTACTACAATGATCAGCGCGAAATAAACTTCTCGGAAATATATAGAGTTTTGTCAAATTTTGAAATGGAAAACGTCTGGTTAAAACACTCAGACGGATCAAAATATGACCAAAAAAGATCACTTTCCTTTATCGTTCATTGATTAAATGCTTGAACAATTGTCTGGTAAATCACATTATTGCTTTCTTGATGGTTTTTCAGGTTACTTTCAAATCCATGTTGCACTTGAGGATCAAGATAAGACAACTTTCATGTGCCCATTCGGTACATTGGCTTACATAAGGATGAAATTTGGTTTGTGCAATGCTCTTGGCACGTTCCAGCAATGCATGATTAATATTTTTACTGAATTTATTAAAAATTGCATGGAAGTGTTTATAAATGATTTTACTATTTATGGTTATTCATTTGATGCATGCTTGAAGAGTTTGGATATGATTTTATAAAGATGAATTGGAACTGACCTTGTTTTGAATTATGAAAAATACCATTTTATGGTCGAACAGGGAATTGTTTTAGGGGACATAATCTCTACAAAAGGAATTTCAGTTGATCCTACTAAGATTGATGTGATTTCTAATTTACCTTACGCATATTGCATTCGTGAGATTCATTCTTTTCTTGGTCATGGAGGTTATTACAGGCGCTTCATAAAGGATTTCAGCAAGATAGCTCTTCTGTTGTCAAATTTGTTGAAAAATGAGGCCACTTTCAACTTTCATAACAAATTTGCTACAAGAGTTCAATGTGGAGACTAAATTAAAAGTGAAGTTGAGAATTTAGTGGTTGGCCACTTGAGAAGAATAGAGCGGGATGAAGATCCCTTTCCCATTCATGATGACTTTATTAATGAGTAGCTTCTATAGTTGTGTGAGGTAACTCCTTGGTATGTTGACTTGGTTAATTATCTTGTTGCTGGAGTTTTTCCTGTAGGTGCATCTAGGACACAAATTCATAAACTCAACAGTGATGCAAACTATTATGTATGGGATGATCCATATCTTTGGAGATTTGGTAGTGATAGTTAAATACTAAGAAGACCCGAATTTTGATCCTGAAATGCAAATGATATGAGATGAGATGCCATGAATGTATGAATGACTCTTTTTTGTTTTTGGTTTGCTAGGGATATGATCAGACATAAGATAAACCCAAGCAGGATGTTTTATAATGGATGAAGAATGAAACAAAGATCTATGTGATAATGATGGAGACATATGGTAAAAGTGGCCCATAGAAAAAAAAATAAGGGTAGAAATTCACTGGGAATAACAAAATGCTGGGGAAAAGAAACTGGGGAATTTCATAAGGGATTTTAACAACAGGTTCATACATGACTTGACAACACTGGAAAAATCAAAGAATTCCATCAGTAGGTTCATACATGACCTGACCATTGGAATATTCAAAGAGTTTCAATAATAGGTTCAAACATGACCGGACAATGTTAGGGGTACATCAAAAGATTTCATCAACAGGTTCAAACATGATCTGACAATACTGGAAAACATACAAAGAAATTCCCATCAGCATACTCATGCATGACTTGACAGCATTGGAAAATTCAAAGTGTTTCAACAACAGGTTCAGACATGACCTGACAATGCTAGAAAATCAAGGAAAGTCTAATCAATAGGTTCATACATGACCTCAACATTGGGATATTCAAAGAAAGTTTCACCCACAGGTTCAGACGTGACCTGACAATACTAGAAAAATCAAAGGGAGTTTTATCAACAAGCTCATACATGAACTGACAACATTGGAAAATTCAAAGTGTTTCAACAACAAGTTCAGACATGACCTGACAATGGTAGAAAATCAAGGAAAGTTTAATCAATAGGTTCATACATGACCTCAATATTAGGATATTTAAAAAAAATTCACTCACAGGTTCAACCATGACTTAACAATTCTGGAGGTTTCAAAGAGATTTTATTAACGGGTTCAGGAGTGACCTGACGACACTAGAAAACCCATAGAAAACTTCAAAACAGATTCATACATGACCTGACAATGTTGGAAAACAAACAAATAAAGCTTCATCAACAAGTTCATACATGACCTGACACTTTAGAATACATCTGACAGTTATAGAGATTTCTAACAGGGAACTTATGCAAAACAAAGATAAGTGGGAGTCTTATTAAAAGTAGATCATCCACGCAGAAGGCTGCGATGGTTCTTTACAAAGAAATCAAACAAAACCAATATCATTGGAGTTTTCTAACACGAAAAACCTCCAAGCTTCTGGGAATTCCTCAAAATGATGACTCATACATGACTTTCACGGAACCATCAGGAAGAGACAGGGTAATGAAACCCTTTGTACGTGCCAACAACAATTGGAATTTAACCGTAAGCAATAGATTACAACCAGCTTTTAACAAATTTTGCCAACAACAATTGGACTTTGACCGTAAACAATGGATTACAACCAACTTTTAACGGATTTTTCCAACAACAATTGGACTTTAACCGTAAGCAATGGATTACAACCAACTTTTGACGGATTTTTCCAACAACAATTGGACTTTGAAACGATGTTGGTGACAACCAAACTTCATATACCAATTATGATTGTATTTATAAACAGAGTGACAGTGATGCCAACGACAATTGGGTTTAAAATGAGTTCTAGTAACCACTGAGCCTGAAATATTTCCTAGTGACAACTGAATTTTAGGAGACACCAATGAGCCTTGAAATAATGCTAGGGAATGGCATATGGGTTCTGGAAGTGCGTCAGAACAAAAATGACATGTTTGGGAATTCATCGGAGAGTAAAAGAAAAAAATTCTGGAAATGCATCGGAATTACAAGTGACATTCTGGAAATACGGCAAAATACAGACACATCCGGTAATACATCGAGGAAATTCTATAAATATATCAGAATACAAGACAGACATATTCGAGAATACATCAGATAAAATTCTAGAAATACATCAGATAAAGACAGACATATTCGAGAATACATCAGATAAAATTCTGGAAATACATCAGATAAAGACAGACATATTTGAGAATACATCAGATAGGTGGGGAAACATATGGAAACACATCAGACAAGTTATGGAAATACATCAATAAACAGCTGAGTAATCCAGAAATTCATTGGATAATCCAAAAATGAATTGAACCTCATGGACAAATTTTTGATAGGTGACAACTGAGTTGGACTTGAAAATGACTGCGAAAATCGGATGATGGTTTAAGGGCACCAAAGACAAACTGGAATTAGAGGTCAAAGGATATAAGATCAACAACAAGACCTGGATCAATGCAAAATGAGCGCGAAGTACATTTTGCATATGCATGATTTGAATTTGTTTTTACGCATGATATATGAATGATCATGATATGAAAATGCTGACAGTTGAGTGGACTTGAAGTTTGTAAAGGCTTTTTATGGAAGTCGTGATTCCTCAACACCGAGAACTCAACCAAATATCTTGTGATATATGTTGTCAAAGGAGAATTCTATCAAGCTTGACAGCGACAACTTAGCCAAATGGATCCTTTCTGAGGATTAATGAATCATGTTAACATAATTTTCAGTCACTCATCTTAAACTCAATAGTTGTTGACGTATGGCAGAATTTGTTTGAGCAATTTGAAAGCATGAAGAAATAGATTCTTCCCCTCTGTGGCTCATCTTGCCCTAGTGTGTTGGGTCTTTGGAAATGTTCACCTTTATAGTGAGTTTTAAACAGCTTGACATGAGACGATCTCAAGATGGCTTGCCCCAATGTTTGTATACCACAATGATTTAACCCTGATTAACCAAAACCTGGAATGGTAAACTTCTGATTGACTGTCTTTGGATAGTTGGACTCAATGAGTTTTTGAGGTGGCTTGCACCGGTCTGAGTCTTGAAGAAAATTACTCTTGGATAACTGAACCCTTAGGGTGATTGGCTTGGATTGACTGATACTCAAAGTGATTTTTCCCTGGCTGAAGTTCTTTCACTTTATCAATTTCCTCAACTGTATATTGTTGGAATTTCTTTGATGTTAAGTGTTGTCTCGCAAATAAGATTGTTGATTCAAATATGGTAATTTTAATGCAATGCTTATGCAAAAATTTGAAATCAAAGTTTATTGATATGAATGGGTGAAATACAGTGAACGAGTCATTGATAAGAACACAATGGTGATCAAGTCATTCACAGTATGCAAGTTGGTGCCATCAAATGATTAACAAAAATTGTTTGGAGTCAGGTTAAGACAACCTTGTTGTAGTATGCTTTCAGAATAAGCCTTGCCTCAATTAGGTCTTTTAAGGGTTGTAATGTGGTATGGTTCACGGTTCTCGAAACAAAAGGATATAAGGCTCAAAATTTAATTTTTACCCATCCATTCTTCTTGACGATCTCCAATTCCTACATTTAGTTAATTCGACACACGCATTCGACTTCCAAGAGGGTTTAAAGGTGTGATGGTAAGGATGAGAGTTCAAGATGATATTTTCTTGAAATGACAGTCACCTTATTTTGCTTTGTTTTTTTGAGGATTTGAGGACCTCTTTTTTGTTTTTCTTTATCCCTAATTTTGCCTGGACCACTTCTTTGAAGCTTTCGGTCCATCGGGATGCCCTAACTTTTGCCTAAGTCATTTTGTGGTATTTGACTTAGTGGACTTTTTTGTCTTTTTATTATAAGTTGTGACTGCCATGTTATTGGTGAATGAGGAAGAACCGCTATAATTTTTTCCCAACTTCTACGATACTTCAAGATGGGTGCGGAAAAATAGCACGTGGTTGAACCTCTTTGGAGGATGTGTAGAGATAGACGGATTCTCTCAAAGATCAAATGCACAATCAAACTATCTGAACATAGCTACCCTACCCCGGTAAAGATTAAGGGTTTTTAAATCCGAAAGAAACACCAACTTCTAGGCTTAAAGTGGTTGACTAGGGACTAACTCCTTATCTCTTCAGTGTTTGTGGATTTGAAACAATGCCTTACATCATCGACAAAGTTCTATTCCAAAGCATACCAAATCAATCTCAGGTATATGGTTTTCATCCTCCTCCTTCTAATATTTTTTAACACAACGACTTGATAAACGAAAGTGAATGAGAGATGTATTTTTTTTGTTTTAAACATAAATGAAAAATGAGTGAATACGAATGGATTAATTCAAAAGATGCATAAATATTACATTAATCTTACCAATTCAAATAAAACAATAATGCTTAAGAGCAACTAACAATCAACATGCAAGGAAATTACAAAAGAAATGTTGAAACAGTCAATTGATTGTCAGCTTTAGGGAATGACTTCTTCAAACATGATTCATTAACTTCGGGAGACACCCCTTGAGATCTTCGCACTTATCTGGGAGATAGGTTAATGTTCACTACCAAGCTTCCTTCTTGAAAGGCTATGTACTTGTTATCAATCAGCTGTTGTGCTTTGGCTTTGAAAGCATTGCAGTCTTCAGTTGAATGCCCTTCTGATCCGGCATGATATCCAATTTCACATTTGGGTCATACCCGGGTGGGTAAGGTTGTGAAACCGGCTTGAGAGACTTGGGAACCACCAACGAGTTTTGAATTAGAGGTTGTAGAAGTTGGTTATATGTCATGAGGATTGGATGACGAGGAACATTTCTTCTTCCAAGTTATTTTGAAGTCTAGGCTGATTTTGACGCTGATTCTGATATCTCGGGCATTGGGCTCGTTGATTTGGATGAGGAGCAAACCAAGATTGTGACAATGAATACCAAAAGGTAGTGGTTGCTGGTATGGCACTTTAGGCATTGCTAACTGCTCATTTTCATCCACTTGAAAGTTGGGATCAACAAGCTTTTTGACATTTGCACGACGATCTTCAAATTCTTTATCTTCAATCTGATCATTGGACGCCACCTTCTTGGATCCATTACTCACTTCTCCTTTGCTTCCGTTGCCATGGGTTGTGACATTAGAAATCCAAGGTGATATCTCAATTCTCTTATCGGGAAACGATGATATCTCGTTAGCCACCTCCCTGACTTCTTCCTTGTGGTACAAAACCTTGAGGGGTTTCTGAGGTCCTTTGCCTTTCTCGCTACTCGGCCCAGAAATCAAGATGTATGTACCTGAGCTTTCCTCCTTGAGTGTTGGTGACGTAATGTCAATCAATCTTTGAAGCTTGAACTTAAAACTCTTGCATTCCTTGATGGAGTGCCCCATTGTTCCAGTATCGTATCCGCATTTTACCTTCGGGTGATCTTCTTCAAAGACTAAGCGCTTTTTGTTAATCAACTCTCGTACCAAGGCTTTCAGCACTAAGCAAGAATCTAGGTCATGTTCCATTGCCCCTTTATGGAATTCACATGTTGCATTTGGATTGCACCTTGGCAAGTATGGTGACGTAGGTGTGAGAGCTCGAGGGGTCACCAAAGCATTCTGGATCTGCTGCGGGTAGAGCTTGCTATATGGCACCGGAATCGGGTCGTTGTGATTTTTGTTCCCCTTGTTCTGATTCTGATTTTTGTTTCGAACCTGACTTCGGTGATTTTGAGGAGGAATATCCAGAGGATGTTGATGACGACATCCTGAGGGAGGGTCATATACCGGTAGATAAGGAGTTGCCACATAGAATTGCCCTTGACTTGGGGTAACACTGGATGGATGTGGAGCAGTAGCTCCCTCCGTTGAAGCAATGGGTATGAGATGACCCTCTTTTCTCAATAAGGCTTGCAGGGTTTCCACGACCCATCCCATTTGGCTATTCAAAAGATTGAGTTCCTCCTTCAATGCTTCTTGACTTTTCCTTAGCTCGTACATCATCTCTTGAGACATGGTTCTTTGTTCTAAATGCATGTCAGGAATCACTTTGCTGATCATGGACAAATGATGGATGAGTTTTTTTTTGTATTTTGTCTGGAAAATGACATGCATTATAATGAGATACAGATGCAATGAAATGTGAATGAATGCAATGCAAGCCATGCATATTTATTTTTTCCTCAATACACGGGTTCAAAAGTCTGAGGTACTGATGAATCTGATTACTTTCCAAGAATAGGTTCTCATCGGGTACGATCTAGGGTTACAAAGGTTCCCAGAGTCATGGATCCATTAGACTATTTGCTGCCTGTGGCAACTTACTTGCCGGGCATCAACTACATCCAAAGACTCTACTCTAAGTGAGGTTCTGGCATCGATCCAACGAGAAATTCATCTCGCGATCCCACATTACGCAACCATCTTTCCTAATTGGCCAAAGTATTAAGGTTCTACAAATGGTCCTCAGAGTCATGGATCCTAATAAAAATATTGAAGCTTACAACAACTTACTTGTCGGGCGACAACATCCTCCCAAGGATCTACTCTAAGTAAGGTTCTCGCACAAACCCAACGATAAATTCATCTCGCGGACCCGCACTACTCAACCTCGTCCTATCTTATGTTTTTACTCGAGACTCGAGTAAAAAATCTTTCCCACAAAGTTTGCAATCAGAGTATCCAAGTACCAAAGTATAGTGGAACCAATACAATAGATTTATATCAATATGACAATAAAGATAGCAAAAGCAATAAAGAAAAGCCACACAAGTAAATAAACAATGGCACACAAATGACCTAACTAGGCTTGACTCACTTAGGGAAATCATCACTCCCCAGCAGAGTCGCCATTTGTCGCACCTCGAAAAATGAGAACACGACTTAGCAAAGCGCAATCGCACGCTCGCATGATGGACTGAACAGAGTCGCCACCGAACTTTATTTATTCCTAAAAAGGAAAAGAGAAATATCGATAAAACCCAAGAAAGAACGACAATGATTATGGTCGTCGCAACCAAATCAGGGTTCGGGAGTCGATTACGCAAGGGGAAGGTATTAGCACACCTCACGTCCGTTGTACTTAACGGGAACCATTAGGTTATCTGTGCGCGTTAGTGTTAGCTTAGAAATGTTAGGCTTCTCGAGTTATTAGGTGGAAAATAAAGAATAGAATAGAGAAGAATGTTTTTGGATTTTGCAACAAAGGGGACTAAACCTAAGTTTTTTATTAATGGGCATGACAAGATTTACAAATCTTGCTCCTACGTATCTCCGGGTGCAATAGAGAACTCAAGGCTTACGTAGTTCTGGGTAGAAAAATGTTTCTTTGTTGGTCGATTTTAGCGAAAGCTATATTGTATTAATCGATGAAAAACATTGTTTTACACAAAACAGATGAGGAGCGGACGTATACCACACATTGAGTGGATTTACAAATCAACATTCGGAAAAGCGTCACTTATCTCAACTCAACAATTGTGGCTGAAGCATTGCTTTACATCACCTTAAGGTAAGGTGTCTTTCGTTTATGAAGAGGTTTTTCTGATCAATCGCACGATGGTGAAGAAAAGAGTTTGATTGGTTGTATGTATTTTTGGGCTTGAAAGACGAGTATTTATGACTTGCAAGCTCTTACAACTTGGGTCTAATACTCGAGACTACGTCTGGACCTTTCACCTAATTAATATTTTTATTCCAATTTTATTGAGAAAAGAAGTTTGAATACTTACAAATATTTTGAAGAGAAGACAAATACATAGGGCTTACAAGCTCTTACAACTTGGGCCTAATATTCGGGATTACGACTGGATATTCCATCCAGGTAATCTTTTTCTTCCAACTTACTTATGAAAATGATTTGAATATTGAAGTGTTTTCAAGAGAAGACGAATACTTATGGCTTGCAAGCTCTTACAACTTGGGCCTAATATTTGGGATTACGACTGGATATTTCATCCAGGTAGTCTTTTTCTTCCAATTTAGTTATGAAAATGGTTTGAAGTTGTTTGATATTATTTTGAATCAATGGTTTGAATTCAAAATTGATTGTTAGATGCAATGTTAGTGAGATGTTTATTTATATATGTTATGGTATGAATAGGGATCACAAATTTTCTAATTAATCGACAAAACATATTGTAAACAAATAAATAATCAACAATACACTTAACAATTAAAAGATAATTAAGCAACTAAACGAATGATCATTAAAAAAATCAAATGATTATTAATCTAGATAAAATTAATTAATTAAGAGAAATAGAATAAAAATGAATAAATAAGTAAAATGAATAATTAAATAAATAAAAGGGAGTGTAAAAAATGATTGAGTTAGGGTGTAAATATCAAGTTGTCTTGGACCTAACCCAAAAGACACTAAAAACCTAATTACTATAATGATAATTATAAATAAAAATAAATAAATAAAAAATAAAAGTAAATAAAAAGAAAGTGAATGTGATATATTGGTATCAACGCCTCCTTTGGGACAAAAGAGGTCCTTTTTCAAAATTCAAAATCCACTAATCAACTCTCGACATGTGGCATGATATAAAATTAATAAAATAAAATAAAAAGGCACATGTTTCTTTCTCCATCAGCAACATAAAACAGTAAAAGAAAAACAACAAGCTCTTCACATGTAAAAACCAACTTTCATCTAAAATCAACTTTCATCTTAATTTAACTAAAATCAACTGAAAATTCATTTTCAAAATCCTTCGATCTCTCTCTTATCTCATAATCTCTATTCATCATTCTCATGAAAAAAATAAAACTTTAATCTAAAATCAACAAAAAGATCAGCAAACAAAATCCAGCAAACAACTTGAAGATCAACAAACAAAATATAAAAACACCTTAGACCCGGAAACAAATTCAATGGATAATGCGTCACAAAAAGAATATATTGAATATGAAACGAATGGTGGCAACAAAGTCATGATGAACAGTACCGACGATGTAGGAAATAGAGGCAGGCGGACTCGTCGGCACAAAGACATAACAGATTTTCGCCAAAATGTTGAAGCGGCACAAGTTTGTTGAGGCTATTTGGTGTTCTTCGTTTAGAATCCTTCGTCGGAGAAAATTGAGGGAGCTGTTAAGTATGGTTTAGTGACGGTTTTCAGTTTTATGTTGAAGAAAATGAAAGGTTAACATGTCATATTGTCAAGTTGAGCAAGGGTAATGAATAGTGAATTTGTAGTTTGAAAGAAGATGAGCTTTATGGTGTGAGCTATATTGAAGGTGGTTTGTGTAGTTATGATGTTGTATGGTGTAGTAAGAAGATGGAAATTTGAGGTGTAGGGAGTTCACGTGGAAATTTAACGAGTGAGTTTTTTTTTTTGGAAGAAAGTAGGAGTGAAGGTGTGTTTTTGAAGCTGGAAAAAGGAAAATGAAGTTAAAAGGTGAGTTGATGGAGTTTACACGGAAGTGTGTTTCTGTATGAAGGGTGTTTTATTGATATGGTTAGTGTATTTTGCAGGAAGTAGAAAACAGGCAAAATGATAATCAAACCATGTTAATAAGACTCAAGCTTCCTTTTCGACATGCACACTTAGTAAGATGGTGGATTGACTAAGTCTTTGATTGATGAGTTTTTGATTGTGAGGAAGAGCATTATGGTAGCACCGCCTGGCTGTTTTTTTTCATTAATTCCATGTGTTGGTTTATATAGGGGACACATAGGGTTTCAATATTTTCAGAAGGTCCCTTATGTGTATCATTAATGTAAAAAAGGATAAAAAATGAATTGATCAAATAAAAATAAGTAAAAATAAAAATAAGAAAAATAAAATTAAAATAAAGTTATAAAAATCCTATTTATTTATTTCTAACATATTGGCAAAAAATAAAAATAAATTGACTAAAAAATGAATAAAAGTCGGGCGCAAAAATGCCTGACAAATTAAAATGAATTTACTATAATGATCTGTGCGAAATAAACTTCTCGGAAATATATAGAGTTTTGTCAAATTTTGAAATGGAAAACGCCTGGTTAAAACACTTAGACGGATCAAAATGTGACCAAAAAGTGGCTGAAAAAATAAATCGAGCATACCAGGTTAAACTATGCGAAACATAGGTTAATAAAACTGATGTTTGCAAGCTTGATTTTGAAATTTTTTCGCCCGCTGTTTTGGCAAACATTTGACAATTGATTCAACCGGTATGCTTGTAGATCAGAAAATTTATTTCGACTAACATTTTAGGCACTATACGGTATGGAATGGATGCCATGTTATAGAGAGATGCAATAACTATGATGAATGTATTGAATCACATATTCAGGATCAAAATTGGGGTGTGACAGCAGGTTTAACCATTTAACTGGTGAACATAAGCAATGTCCGCCCTGCTTGAGTGGTACAAGATGTCCTTATTCAAGTTAATGATTTGATTTTTCCTGCAGATTTTTACATTCTGGACAAGGAAGGAGAAACTAAGTCAAGCAGGGCACCATCATTTTAGGCAGACCATTCATGTAAAAAGCCAAAACAAAAATTGATGTTGATGATGGCACAATGTCCATGGAATTTTGTGATATCATTGTTAAATTTAACATTTTTTATTCTATGAAACATCCCATGGAGGAAAATTCTGTTTTTCATATTGAATTTCTTTCTGAGTTAGTTGATGATACTTATTCTGACTTGTTTTCAGCTGATTCCCATCATTATCTGACTTTGATGATACTTACTATTGTGACTCATGTACTAACACTACCCTTTGTTTTGTTTGTTCTAAGACTGAGGTTTCCTTGCAGGTTGACATTTTTCCTATATATGAAGTTGGAGATGAAGTTATTTATGCAACTGAAGCTTTCGATATCCCGACTATCCAACCAAACCGTCGATTGAACAACCACCTTCCTTAGAGGTTAAACCACTTACTGACAATCTGAAATATGCATTTTTGGATAGAAATGAAAAGCTACCAGTAATAATTTAATCTATACTTGATTTTGATCAAGAAGACAAGCTTTTGCAGGTTTTGAAGAAGCATAAGAAGGCGATTGGGTGGACCTTGGCTAACTTATCTGGTGTAGCGGGGTTTTCGTTACCTTTAGGTTTATTGACTAAACCAAAAGCAAACATACAATTCGAGTCGCCACCGCACTTTAATTTGTCCAAAGGAAAGGCTAAAAAGCAAACAAAAGCCAAGGTAAGAAGTTTTTCAAATCAAAAACTAATAAAAATGTCAGAGATCTAGGTAGGGGTTGGTTATGAAATAGGAAGGTTGTACGTACCGAAAACATCCTTAGTACTCTAAGGGAACCCTTTTTGCAAATATGTGTTGTAGGTTGGTATTTGTGAAAATAGGTGCAAAAGATTGAAGGGATGAGAAGAGAATGGATTATGTTTACAAATTTGTTGTTTGAATGGATGAACCCATTGCCTACGTACCATCACAAAGGAGGATCAAAACCTCGTAGTTCGGGGTAAAAATCTCAAAGATTGGTGAATTGATTTGATCAAAAGCCTTAAGGTCTTTTGTTATCAAAGGGGAGAAAACTCAACCTAAACCAACAATCCACCATGTGAGGAAAGCTTCAACATACTAGTGAGGGGTTAACCCTATAATAAGTATGGAAGACTTATAATCCAATCACTAAGGATGAGGTGAGATTTACATCAACCACTACGATAACTCAAACCTATGACTAATGTTTATAAAAAGGTTTTAACAAAGGTGG
Source organism: Lathyrus oleraceus (assembly GCF_024323335.1). Classification (NCBI taxonomy): domain Eukaryota; kingdom Viridiplantae; phylum Streptophyta; class Magnoliopsida; order Fabales; family Fabaceae; genus Lathyrus; species Lathyrus oleraceus. Next base: position 345,692,489 of record NC_066579.1, read on the forward strand.
CCATTGGAACCACAAAAACAACTTGAAGTGAGTTGTATTTATAAGTTAGATGCATTTTCAAAAAAATGAAGTCAAAGTAAGATTAAGATTCATTCACAATGAGTATTAATGAAAATATTTTGAAAGGTCAAAGGCATAAGGCCTAGGTTTCTAGTTTGAAACAAATCAAAGTTTGCAAGAAAAGATTTTGGCTTGGTTAGAGTGAGGAGAAGAAGAGAAGGGCTAGTCCTAAAGCAATACAAAGATAAGATAGAAAAGATAAACCCTTGGAGTTCCTTTTCTTGAAATCATAGAGATGATTCAAGATGCTCCTTTCCTTTGGACTTAGCACACAATCGAGCAATCAAACAATTTGGATTCAAGCTCCTAGGATCTCCATTTGGCTTGTCTCTCTTAACTTGGCTACTCATGACAATGGTCCTCTTTACTATCTCAAGATGGAATCTCTATCATACAATAGCAAACATAAAAAAGTTCACCACCCAATAAGGGAAATGGACAAAGAATAAGTTTAAATGAGATGTCCTTTAAAGTCAACTTTGAAATTTAGCATTCTAAAGGCATGAGGCCTAGTTGCTCTTCAACAAGTTTAGCATTCTAAAGGCATGAGGCCTAGTTTCTCTTGAACTCATTTAAGCATGGGCATGTTCTAATTCTAAGTCCTTTCTCCTTTTTGCATTAGGTTCACACAAAACAAAGACAAAACAATCACAAGACAACAATATATTTATATACAATAATGAGCTCAAATGAGCAAAAGAAAAATGACATAAACATAAAATATGTGCTCAAGTGAGCAAAATGAAAAGCAATATGAATAAATGAGCAAGAAATAAATGGCATTAAAGTAAAGGGCAAGAAATTAAATGCTCAAATTAAAGTTAGTAATTAGTATGGTTATGTTAGTTTGTCATAAGACAATGTAGCGCTATGTTAAGCAATCCTAAGTGGACTAATGTAGTAGTCACACCTATTTGAGGCCGGTCAATAAGATTATAGGCAAATAAACACAAGTTAGAGGTCATGACTAGTAAGCCAAGCTCCACAAACTTGCCATGCCAAAACAAAAGGGGAAAGGCCTTGTATGGACTTTAGGTTATCTGCTTGACCAAGAAGCAATCTATCTTGGACACAAAACAACTCACTTGATCTTGGATCAAGTTGAGTTTGGTTTGGATCAAAGAAGGTTAAACTTCTCATTTGTCAAGACCAACCATAAGACATCAACTCATTGGCCAAATGATGAAAAGAATGGGGTGAAGATGAAAGGGAGGGAAAGAGAATTCAAGTATCAAACTCAATTGATCAAATGTGAACCAAATCATCATCAATCAATGCTAAACAGAAAAGAAATGAAGATTACAAGTCAACAAGTCAATCATAATTTTTTTGTATTTTTTTGAATTAAAATAAAATGCAAAATAAAATGATCAAAATATGGTCAAACCTCAAATTTAATTCAAATCAACTTCAACAAGTCCAATTAAATTCTCATAGGTCTAACATGGTCGAACAAACTTTGACAAATTTTCTCAACAATTTTAGAAATCAGAAACTATTTAAAAACAATAAAAAATAATAAAAAATAACACAATATGAATTAAAATCTCAAATAAACCTCAAATCAAATAAGAAATTGATGAGACTATTTTTTATTGACTTATCATTATCCATAGGTGTTAGGAAAATATTTTTGTATTTTTCAAATATCATAAAGTAATTAAAAATGAATTAAAACTAGTAAAAACCAAATAATTCATAAAAAATATTAAATGAAATCACAAAAATATTTAAAAATCAAAATATGAAACTAGATTTTTGAAGAAAAATTTTGGCATTGGTCTCATATTTTTTTGACTTCAAATAAATTTTTTATGAATTTTTGAAAATAAAAGGAATTAACTGAAATTAAAATAAAATGGGAATAATAGAAAAAAAATCAACAGATCAAACTCATTAATTGACGTGGCATAGATCAAGGGCTCAGAGGCGAAGACGCGTGGTAGACTTAAGTCAAGTGCGCAGCATAATGCATTAAATCAAGTAATCACAATGGATGGTCAGGATTATAACATTGAGACACGATCCAAGGGCTGGGAAACAAACACATGGGGATGGTGGTGGAAACCACCATCTTCTCCAGTGAGATACCAGATTCCATCCACCACGCGCAGGGAAAAAATTTGTAACGAACAAAAAAATGAGGCCATCAAAATGAAGCTCAGGTGATGTACATCACCACTGTATCCATGGATCTTCCTCACTCTTCCTATTTAGAGAGAAATGTGAGATGGAAGATCATGGTGTGTCAATTGGAAATGCACGAAATGAACAATTGAGACCACCACTGGCCGGCCTAAAGTGTGAGGACTTCAGAAAACCACACAAACCAAAGAAAATCACATTGAATTGCAAGATCTAGATCCAAAAAGTTTGAAGTTCTACCTCTAAAATGGAGCTTCTAAGGCCACGAATTCTTCAAGATCTTGATCTGCTTTTACTCTGGATATGTAATGGAGATGATAGGCTAAGGAATTGAGCTTTGAAAATCAACTAATGATGTTGAATTTCAAGCTTGAAAAAGAGAGAAAATTCTGAAAATTCCTTTGGTAATGGTTGGAATTTCAATTCTACAGCAATTCAGGTCTCCACCAGGTTGAGAAATGAATGAGATTGACCTCTTATTTATAGCTGAAGAGGGTTGTGAATCATGGTTCCCTCGTGTAAATGGAATTTGAACCTTGCTTGCATGGGCCTGTGCAAGCGTGTAGCAGGCACAAGAATGAGTGAAACAACTTGCTGATACCTCATGGAATGGATTTGGACATGCACAATGAATTGAATAAGCTTGCACATCAAGTTTCAACATTAAATGCAAAAATGAACATAAAGAAAGAGCTCTTCGAAACTCACCAATGGAAAGTCCAAAAAAGAAATGTGAGTAATGGTTAGAAAGCCCTTGAAATAAGAAACAAAAGTCATGGTGGGAAAAAATTCATTTGGCATTTGGAAATTAGTGAGAACTGGCTTTGAAAGTTTGGGCACAAAACATGTCCAAGTCACCCTTTGAAATTTTTTACAAAAAGCAAGCCTCTTCAAGCCCCTCTGTTTCCATGATGTAAGCTTCAAATGAAAAAAACTCCAACATCAAAGTTGTAGATATTTTCAATATGATCAATTTAGACTCATATTTTGCATCGTTTGGATTTTTCATGAAAAGGTTATGGACATTTGAAGTTGGGAACTTTGTCAAATTCAATGACTTAGGTCCAAGGTGACCTATAATGTTTTGTATTATCACATGTATTTCTTTTAGGATTATGAAATTTTGTCCAACATAAAATTTGAATTATACATCTTAATATTTCAAATGCATTTGGTCTCACCTCAAAATCATAAAAATTAAGGAATTTAGGTCCTTGGGAAGTTGACCCAAAATTAGGGTTTCAATCAAAATAACCTATAATGTTTTGAAATGAATGATGACTTTACAAGTTTCAAATGGATTTTTGATGAACATAAAAGTTGTTCATATGGTTCATAAGAACATTTTTTATCTTGGGTTCATCTTCATTTGACAAACACATCACAAGTTGTATCTCAGTGATCCTCAGTTTAGTCAGATGACTTGACTGGTCAACTTTTCAAGGCCAAACTTCCAATCTCGATGAATAAATGATTGAGGGGCCTAACATAGGCTCATATATGCATAAAATAATGAATTAAATAACTTTCCTTGATTAAATTTGATCATAGGTTGAGGTTGCTTCATGAGCAAGGCATAGTCAAGGCACAATTGAATTAGGGTTTCCTTGGGAATCAATCCTCAAGCCCTTTGGGTTATCTTGATCAAATTGGCAAATTGAGATACTTGGGAAACATATATGATTATTAGGAACTTTGTGGACCGTTGTCATGCTCTTTCTCATCTTCATCTAGCCATTTCATTGAGCTTAGGAGCCTCCTAGGAGCATGGGGCACATGATCACTTGAGCTTCAAAATAAAAAGAGTTAGTGACATATTTTTGTATTTTTGGTTAATAATCAAAATAATAAAAGCAATAATATACAATACAAGCATGCTTGGTGGTTTCAAACCACTCACACAAGTCCCAACCCTAGGGTTAAGGAGCCAAACATGTTATGATCCTTGAGGCAATGCACTGAGCAATGATATGATGCCATGAGGGATCTTAGGGTCTTACAGATGCCCCTATTTAAGGTCATTCTAGCCGGAGATATGAAGGTTAAAATCTTCGTCTCGACGCAGTAGAATGGGCTTAAATAATAACAAAGAGACGAATTTTGGTCCCTAAGAGACCTCATGATGCAAATGTATGCATGCAAAAAGTAAATTCTTCATGGTGATTAATTGCCACAAAGAAAAAGAAACCGGGATAAACTGAAAATTCCATAGGTGTAACGCACTCACTAGGGAGACAGAGACTCTGGGGAAAAGGTAAAAATGCGTGAGCAGGTCACGACTTGAAAACTTGCTGGGAGACACGAAGGGATTCCACGAAAATAAATCGATGGAAAGACTCGAGCTGACGCAAAGATGCATGTATTGGGGAATATGCCAATACAACAAAGGGAGACATATTATCAAAACACCGGTTAAAAATCCGGACTCAGACGGGGACGTCCACAAAGGACTCGGCTGAGGAAGAAACGACGAGATATTACCGGCTACCGGGTAATAAACTCAAAAGGAGACATATTATCAAAACACCGGTTACTGGGTGAGAGAATAACATGTTCAGGGAGAAAGAATATCTAAGACCGGTATAAGGGTGAAAGATATCAATCATCCGAAACATCTGAGGAGGATCCAAAAGGCGCATCTCAACTCAGGGAAAATTGACTCCACAGGGGATAAAAGTCATAATAGGGAGCAGAAGGAAGGCACACCAGGGATACCGGTTACTGGGCATATAATAGGTGACCCACCATGCGTGAATTGGGATTATATCCAAGACACTCATCATCTGAAAGAAGGGCTAAAAAAGCAAACTCGACTTACAAGATGGACATTCGATTCCACAAAGAAATACGAATCTTACTCGACTGGGGAAGAAAGGACTTCGACTGAAGAGCGCATGAGATATATTATCTATTACCGTCATAACATAGATAACATACTCGCATGGAAGATTATCCACAACCGGTTACTGGGTTAATGAAGGATAAATCAACCGAAAAGAAAGGACATCGGGATACCGGTTACTGGGTATAAAATGATGACCAATTAGAAGGAGAAACAATCATTACCCGACAATGGTAAATGAAAGACTACTCGCAAGGGATAAATTGCCTAACAAAAGCAATTATCCAAGAGATATATCACCGGATACTGGGTGGTATACTCAAAAAACGAAGGAATATCAATACCGGTTACTGGGTAAAGATAACTAACAAATAGGGGATTACATCTACCGGGTACTGGGTAGACAACCACAGAAATAGGACTTACAACTACCGGTTACTGGGTAGAAAGCCACAAAAATCCGCTGGGGAAGAAGATGAACAATTACTGGTTACTGAGCAATTGGACAACTGAACCACAGGGAACTGCAGGGGATAACAAAAAATGAAAGTCAATCCAGGAACAAACCAGAAAGACACAATCAAACAAGACTCAACCCGATGAGGATATGACTCAGGGGAGTAATTCCATCCCGATACGCAACTGGGGAGGAAACTGAAACAATAATCATCCACGAGGACATAACTCAATGGGGAATAAAGAAGGAAAGATAGACACTTTCTGCCTATGGGGCTGACTCTACATGGAGAGATCAGACACGAGCATCTGCTTGGGGAAGAACATTTCACCAATAGCAAGAGATAACAAGCAAAGATATATGGCAAAGAATGCAATCATGAATATCTGAATGCTATGATTATGCATGTATATACATGATTTGTGTACGATTAATGCTGACAGACATATCTAACACAAACAGGCTCAAGAGCCACAAACGGACATCCGATGCAACATCTTAACAAGAAGGGCAAGGCCTACAGGAGAATTCAGCTCTGGTGGGGAGGATCGAATACGGGAAGACATTGATCACCACTGGGGACATGCAAAGTCACAACTTCCAACTGCCAAGGATTTCATCAATTCTCGGGAACAGGTGGCTGAATACCAATAAAATCCGCCGTAGAAGAAACTCTACTGGGGAACTTATCAAGGAATGATGTGAAATTCCGTGGGGAACAAACACCAATCAGATACACGTCAATCAAAACATTCCCTTTTAACTGCTTGAGAGGAAAACTCTACTAAGGGAAGAAAGAAAAATTTGCTTTACTAGGAATAAACTGGAAACATTCTCAAAGTAAATGCCTTGGATGGAGAATCTGAAATGAATCCTTCGTCAACACGTGACATGCTGAAGATGAAAAAGGGGAACAAGCCCTTTACCAATCTCCCTGGACAACTTCCTACTGAGGAGACAACTGAAAGTTGATGAAGAGGATATAAACATGCCAGAATATGAACAAATGTCTTACCTTTTGGAAAAGCACTGAGGACATTTCATTTATCCTTTCAGTCATTACGGATGTTCATTTTGTTTAAAACAGCTTATAAAAACTTTATTTGCTTAAAACAAATGATACTCATCAATTAAAACATGCAAACATTTGTTAAACAAAAATAAGTAAGAGTGCCAAGAGTTGGATAAAGGCTCAAATTTATTTAATGGGATGGTAGTCCGCAAATGGCGAGACTCCATGGATCTTTACAAATTTGAAATTGGTGATATACATGGAAAAAGGGCTACATTGAACATAATGACCGTTTCTCCACCAACTCTAAATTCATCGTATTTGATGCTTCAGTTGACGATGGTTGAGCGAGAATCCCTAACGAATGACAGCTATAAAACAAAGCCTTGTCAGGATGCAGTTACTTGCCAAATCCCTAATTTTTGCCTAGATTGCCCCAGGGTGAGGTACTCAATCTAGCGGGATATGTATATTCATCATTTTTTTTATGTCTCTAACTTTTGCCTGGACCGCCCTTTCGGGTTTTCAATCCACCGAGACGCTCATTTTTGCCTAAGTCGCCCTTTCTGGTTTTCAACTTAGCGAGCTATTCTGTTTTTATTTTTAGGCGAAGTATTTCTTGACTGCATCTGAATTCACAGGACGAGTGAAATCCTCTCCATCCATAGTTGTAAGCAACAAAGCACCGCCTGAAAAGGCTATCTTAACAACATATGGACCTTCATAGTTTGGAGTCCACTTGCCCCTAGAATCGGGTGCGAAAGACAAGACTTTCTTGAGCACGAGCTCACCTTCTCGGAACGCACGAGGCTTGACCTTCTTGTCAAATGCTTTCTTCATCCTTTGTTGATATAACTGACCATGGCACATGGCAGTCAATCTCTTCTCTTCAATCAAGTTCAACTGGTCATAACGACTCTAAACCCATTCAGCCTCAGTCAATTTGGCTTCCATCAAGACTCTCATTGATGGGATTTCAACCTCCACGGGGAGCACAACCTCAATGTCATAAACAAGAGAGAACGGGGTTGCCCCTGTTGAAGTACGGACGGATGTACGATAACCATGCAAAGCAAATGGTAACATATCATGCCAGTCTTTGTATGTAACAACCATCTTCTGAATAATTTTCTTGATGTTCTTGTTAGCAGCTTCAACAGCCCCATTCATCTTGGGTCTATAGGGAGAAGATTTATGATGTGCAATCTTGAACTCGCTACACAACTCTTTCATCATCTTGTTTTTCAAGTTAGATCCATTATCAGTAATGATCTTGTCTGGCACACCATATCTACATATGAGTTGATTCTGGATAAACTTTACAATCACCTGCCTGGTCACATTTGCATACGATGCCGCTTTAACCCACTTGGTAAAATAATCAATAGCTACGAGAATAAAACGGTGATCGTTTGACGCCTTTGGTTCAATCATGTCAATCATGTCAATTACCCACATGGAGAAAGGCCATGGTGAGGAAATAACATTCAGAAGCGTCAGAGGAATATGAATCTTATCCACATAAATCTGACACTTGTGGCATTTCTTCACATATTTGCAGCAGTCAGACTCCATTGTCAGCCAATAGTAGTTTTCTCTCAACATCTTTTTCGCCATGGCATGTCCATTGGAATGAGTACCAAATGAACCTTCATGGACTTCAGTCATCAACAGGTCTGCTTCGTGTCTATCCACACATCTAAGCAGAACCATGTCAAAATTCCTCTTGTAAAGCACATCAGCATTAAGGTAGAAACTGCCAGATAATCTCCTCAAATTCTTCTTATCTTTGACAGATGCCCTAGGCGGGTAAGTCTGATTCTGAAGGAAACCCTTGATATCATAATACCATGGCTTATCATCTTTCACTTCTTCAACTGCAAACACATGAGCTGGTCTATCCAAGCGCATCACAGTAATATTCGGGACTTCGTTCCAATACTTCACTACAATCATTGAAGCAAGCGTAGCGAGAGCATCCGCCATCCGATTCTCATCTCGAGGAATATGATGGAAGTCAACATTAGTAAAGAAGGTTGAAATCCTCCTCTCATAATCTCTATATGGGATGAGGCTAGGCTTATTCGTCTCCCATTCACCCTTAATCTGATTAACGACAAGGGCCGAATCACCATAAACATCAAGATGTTTGATCCTAAGATCAATACACTCTTCCAAACCCATAATACACGCCTCATACTCCGCCATATTATTCGTGCATTTGAAAGTTAGCCTTGCCGTAAAAGGAAAATTTGTGCCTTGAGGAGTAATAATCACTGCCCCAATACCATTTCCATACTGATTAACAGCGCCATCGAACACCATACCCCATCGGGAACCAGGTTCTGGCCCTTCATCGAGCGTAGGTTCATCACAATCTTTCATCTTCAAATACAGAATCTCCTCATCAGGGAAGTTGTATTGCACAGACTGATAATCTTCAATTGGTTGATGTGCCAAATGATCAGCCAAGATACTACCTTTAATAGCCTTTTAAACTCGATACTCAATATCATACTCAGATAACAACATCTGCCAACGGGAAATTCTCCCAGTTAAGGCATGCTTCTCAAAGATATACTTGATTGGATCCATTTTGGATATCAACCAAGTCGTATGATTTAGCATATACTGGCGTAAGCGCTTAGAGCCCAAGCTAAAGCACAATATGTCTTCTCAAGCATTGAATACCGAGACTCACAGTTAGTAAACTTTTTACTCAAATAGTATATCACATATTCTTTCTTTCCTGATTCATCTTGTTGACCCAGTAACCAACCCATGGAATCATCAAGCACCGTCAAGTACATAATCAACGGTCTCCCTTCAACAGGCGGAGACAGAATCGGAGGCTCAGACAAATACTCTTTGATACTGTCAAAGGTCCTTTGGCAATCCTCAGTCCAATCATGACGCTGATCTTTTCGGAGGAGCTTGAATATAGGCGCACATGTGGCAGTCATATGGGATATAAATCTCGAAATGTAATTCAAGCGGCCAAGAAAACCTCGGACTTGCTTCTCAGTTTTGGGCGCAGGCATCTCTTGTATTGCTTTGACCTTAGCAGGATCAACTTCAATACCTCTCTCGCTGACAATAAAGCCCAATCACTTGCCGGAATAGACTCCAAATGTACACTTGTTCGGATTCAGGCGGAGTTTGTACTTCCTCAAACGCTAGAAAAGCTTCAACAAGTGTTCTACATGTTCAACTTTCGTCCTCGACTTTGCAATCATATCGTTGACATACACTTCGATCTCCTTGTGCATCATATCATGAAACAAGGTAGTCATAGCTCGTTGATACGCGGCTCCGACGTTCTTCAAACCGAAGGGCATCACTCGATAACAGAATGTTCCCTAAGGTGTGATGAATATTGTCTTCTCCATATCCTCGGGTGCAATTTTAATCTGATTATAATCGGAAAATCCGTCCATAAATGAAAAGACATTGAATGTAGCTGTATTGTCTACCAACATATCAATGTGTGGTAGAGGAAAATCATCTTTTGGACTAGCTTTATTCAAGTCACGGTAATCCACACACATTCAGACTTTTCCATCTTTCTTAGGCACGGGCACAATATTTGCCACCCATTGAGGATATGTAGAAGTCACCAGAAACCCCGCATCAATTTACTTATGAACTTCTTCTTTAATCTTCACTGTCATATTAGGGTGAGTTCTTCTGAGCTTTTGCTTCACAGGTACACACTCAGGCTTCAACGGCAAGAAATGTTGCACGATATCAGTATCTAGACCAGGCATGTCTTCATACGACCAGGCAAAGACGTCGATATATTCTCGTAGCAATTCGACCAACCCCTCCTTAACAGACTCTTCAAGGAGTGCCCCAATTTTCACTTCACGAATGCAGTCTTCAGACCCCAAGTTGAATGTTTCCAGATTCTCAAGATGCGGCTGAATGATCTTCTCCTCGTGCTTAAGCAGACGGGTAATCTCATCAGGAATCTCTTCAACATCATCTTCTTCTGCCTCAAATACAGGGAACTCAAAGTTGGGAGATGGTGTTGGATCATTATGTTCAATGGGTTTGATTAACCTGCATAATGATTTTAAGTATAAAAGAGATTTCAGAATTCAAACAAGGCAAATCGTTATGCAGATGAAAAGATTGATTTTATTCTCTTTTTTAGGGTTTTATGATGATCACCAATTTCATGCAAAAAGCAAAAAGCAAAAATAATTTTGGAAAACAAACATTTAACATGTGATTATTGAATGAATATCATTGTATTAATCAAATTATGCCAAACAATGTCTTCACTTCTCCTTTTGGCATGGGAGAAGGGTTTTTTGAACAAAATGAACACATTAAGTTGACTTATGGATAACTGTTAGAACATCCACAGCAACCCAATTATTGCAGATTCCTCCGGGTATGACAAAGTTGCCAAGGTCTTCCTCTTCATCATCTTCAACAATGGCAACAGCTTCCTGATCTTCAACGGTGTGGATGAAACCTCCACTCTGGAATAACCCAAGATCATTGGAAACACCAGAAGAATACCCTATGCCATATCGGGACTTGTTATCTTCTAACTTGATCATTTTCCCCAACCCAGTAGTTGCACCATGCTCATTGGCCAACTTCGCATCATTATAGGAGACAAATGAAGAAAGTCATTTCCTCAGAGGCTCAACAATAGACAAGGCTTGGAACGGAGTCCCAACCTCATCATCTGCATCAATATAGGAGAAGGAAGATAAATGGCTAACCAAAGAGAGCCTTCTCCCCCCTATCACCACCAACTTCTTATTCTTCACGAACTTCAATTTTTGGTGCAGGGTGGACGTCATGGCGCCTGCCTCGTGAATCCATGGTCTACCAAGCAAACAACTGTATGACGGATGTATATCCATGACCTGGAAAGTGATATGGAAATCACTAGGTCCAATCTTGATCGGGAGTTCTAATTCACCGATCACAATTTTACGCGATCCATCAAACGCCTTCACTACCACTACACTCTGCCTCATGGGAGGCCCTTGATATGAAAGTTTAGCAATAGTATATTTTGGCAATACATTGAGTGATGATCCTGTATCCACCAACACATTGGATAAGGCATCATCCTTACAGTTCATAGATATGTGTAAAGCCAAATTGTGGTCTTTTCCCTCCTCGGGAAGATCAGCATCACAGAAGCTCAAATTGTTGCAAGCGGTTATATTTGCAACAATGCTATCAAACTGCTCAATTGTGACATCGTGATCCACGTATGCCACGTCCAACACCCTCTGCAAAGCTTCGCGGTGTGGCTCGGAATTCATCAACAAAGATAAGACAGATATCTTTGATGGAGTTTGAAGAAATTGATCAACAACATTATATTCACTCCTTTTGATGAGTCTCAACATCTCATCACCATCCTCTTTCACAATGCCAGACTGGCCAACCAGGATAGGAGAATTATTATTCTTAACAACAATAGGGTCAACACCCTTCACAACAGGAACAAAAATATTTGAAGAAGAAATCCCCACGGGACTGGCAGGATTAACAGTAGTTCTCTTCACAATGTATTCGTGGGATTTCGGCTGAGCCGAGAAAACACGACCACTACGGGTCACTCCACTGACATCTGAAATTCTCACCATAGAAGTTGAGGGCAACGACACCTCCTTCCTATCCTCCAACATGACTGCGTTATATCGGTAGGGAACAGCTTTGTCTGATACATACGGGACAGGACCCGCTGGCTTTATCACAAGAGCTGGCGATACCTTCTTCTTGTTGCCATCATACTTGACAATAAAAGGCTCAGGAATTTTAAACACGGGAGTAATTACATCAACTTCATCCTCATTACGATTCTGAAGTATCTCAATCATCCCTTGATCTATCATCTCTTGGATGTCCTTTCTCACCAGACGGCATCCTCTCTCATTAATAGTACACACCTGGCACCTATCATGGTCATGCTTGTAATGGCTGTGTTCACACAACAGCTTATGCATCTCAACCAAGGACTGCCTTATATCATTCACATAAAGGACTTTGTATTTGCTAGGGCATCCCTGAACCATGTTAGCAGCTGCCTTCCCATGCTCGGGCAATGGGTTCTTCTTTACATTTGGACCTACGTCCTCAAAAAACAATATTCCACTTCTCACAAGGTCTTGCACCTTGGTCTTTAATGGATAACAGTTCTCCATATCATGTCCGGGAGCACCGGAATGATATACACAATGGAGTTCGGGCTTATACCACCATTGAGGATTGGTTGGTACAGTGGGAGGATCTCATGGAGTTATCAGCTTCCTATCGATCAGGGAAGGATAAAGCTCAGCATAAGTCATCGGAATCGGGTCAAAAGTTACCCTCTTCCTCTCGTAGTTGCTGGTGCTGGTGTTATTATTATTGCGAGGCTGGTAGGCCTGTTGTTGTTGACAATGTTGTTGTTGTTGTTGAACTTCTCGGAAAGTAGGTGCTATATGAGCCACCTGGTGTTGGTTGACGGATGGACGCACATCCTTCCTCCTTACAGAGGGCCTTCTTTTAACATGAGAGGACACATCATGAATCTCTCCCTCCTTCTTCCTAGCAAAGCCTTTATACTTCTTTGCTAAGGAACCGTCATCTCGAGATAAACGTCCTTCAGGGACCCCCTCTTCTAATCTCATCCCCATATTCACCATTTCGGTGAAGTCTGAGGGAGCGCTAGCAATCATTCTCTCATAATAGAAAGAGCTCAAAGTCTTCAGGAAGATATTTGTCATCTCCTTCTCTTCCAGGGGTGGCACTATCTGAGCTGCTAGTTCTCGCCATCTCTGGGCGTATTCTTTGAAGGCCTCCTTATCCTTCTGGGACATCGCCCTCAACTGGTCCCTGTCTGGAGTCATATCCACATTATATTTATACTGCTTTACAAAGGCCTCGCCTAAATCGTTGAAAGAGCGGATGCTTGCACTCTCCAGCCCCATATACCACCGGAGCGCAACACCTATTAGGCTATCCTGAAAGTAGTGAATCAGCAGTTGGTCGTTGTCAGTCTGTGTTGACATCTTGCGAGCATACATCACAAGATGGCCGAGCGGACATGTATTTCCCTTATACTTCTCAAAGTCAGGTACTTTGAATTTAATAGGGATTTTAACGTTGGGCACCAGGCACAACTCATCAACACTTTTCCCAAAGAGGTCCTTACCCCTCAAAGTCTTCAGTTCCTTGCGCAGCTCAAGGAATTGATCTTTCATTTCATCCATTTTTTCATATACGTCCGGGCCCTCAGATGGCTCGGAATGATAAATGGTGTCTTCAACACGGGGAAGGGTGTGCATAACGGGAGGTGGCACAGACAGGACCGGGCTAGATGCCGGTATAGAAGCGAGAGTAGGAGCGAAACCCTTTGGTATGAAATTAGAAGGCATTCCCCAAGGGAATCCGGCTGGCATAGTCGGAGCAAAGTGGGTTGTTGCAGCATGCACAGTTGAATTAGCTACTTCAGAAATGACCGTCCTCGCGGGAGGAGTTGCAGGAGTTGGCAAAGCTTGGCTTTGTGCGGCCAGAACTGACTCCATCATGGCAGTCAGCCTAGCAATCTCTTCCTTCAAGTCCCTGTTCTCTTTCTTAAGATGTTCCATTATCTTCGGGTGATTGGCTCTGGTATTATACTGGTGCACCAGCTTGTCTTCAAAATAAATGAAGAGCAAAGAGTTAGACCACTGATCAAGAGCTTGGAACAAAGCCTGCTTATGCATATGATGCATGCAATGTTTGTGCATATGGTTTGTTTTTTGTTAGAGGAACTTTATAGAGATCTATTTGCAAATACTTGAAAATATTGAATCTTTTAAGACATATATGAAATACTCATAGTAATAATATTTAGAAATTTTTACATCAAGGAAGTAATACAGTTTTGGTAACCAAATACAATACAAGAGAAAAGGAGAATGAACATCCTATGGAGCCCTAGAAACAATCGTCCAAAGCCTTCGAGATCGGAAGATAAGTTGCATGAAGCCTCTTCACCTCTCTCTCATAAGCTGCTTCCATATCGGAATTCTCCTTAGCAAGCTGATCATACTTCCTCTTCCAAAACCTAGATGAGTGAGGAAGAAGAGAAGTAACCACATCATTAGGCTCATCAATAACCCGGTGCTCTAGAAACTCTATCACTGCAACCTTATCTTTGAGTTGCTGAAGAAGCTCCTCACGCTCACGAACCCATGCACGCGACCGGTCTTCATCTCTCAACTCTTCTACTCCTTTGTTAGGGAGGGTTGAAGGCCTAACCATAACCATAGGGGTAGGTATCGGGTATTCGTATGTCATGCGGTACTCAAGAGCTCTCTTCCTCGCCCAAGAGGTGTAGGGTTCCAAAGCAATACAATTCTTCGGACCAAGCTCATTCCTCCCTTTCCTATGAACTTTGCGCCAGGCGCAGACCATCATATCCTTCAAGTTTTGGGGATCTTTACCCTCTTAAAAGAACAAGCCTTCCAACAAAATGTTGTTAGGTTTATCCTTTTAGGGGAACCCAAGCTAACGGCGAGCCAAAGCAGGATTGTAGTTAATTCCACCGCATGTACCAAGAAGAGGCACATTGGAGAATTCACCACAAGAGTCAATAATTTGAACGCCATCATAAACACAGTTATACCAAGAGATATCATCATTAGTGAGAGACATGAGTCTCGTGGACCACCGTAGACATCCCTTGTTCTCCTTGAAGGCAAGCGTCTGAGGCAAGTGCGAAATAAACCACTTGTACAACAGAGGCAGACAACATACAATGGAACCACCACCCTTTGCATTCCTCATATGCAAAGAGAAATAGGTGTCACCCAACAGATTCGGAACAGGATTAAGAGAAGAGAAAGTCCTAATAGCGTTCACATCCACAAAGTTGTCGATGTTGGGAAATAATACCAGCCTATAGATGAGGAGTACAAATATGGCTTCAAAAGCTTCCTCACTCATGGCCTCCCCAAACAAAGTAGCTTTGGCAATGAGAAAACCATATGGGAGACCTTGAATTCCATCTTTGGTAGTCATATTAGTAACAATGTCAGATACATCTATATGAAGCATGTCAGCAATCTCTTGAGAAGACGGAACCTTCTCTAAACCACTGAACGACAACTGATCAAGAATAGGTATACCCACATGATAGGCATACTCCTTGAGTGAAGGCAAAAGCTGTAAATCCGAAATAGTGAAGCACCGATACAAAGGATCATAGAACTGCACCAACACACTCATCAAACCTTCATCCACCTTGGTAGAAAGAATGGACAAAAGCTTCCCATGACGGGCTTTGAACTCCAAAGGTGTCGCAACGCGAAAAACAACCGGCGGGAAAAACACAGAGCCGCCACCGACGCTATTCATCCTTTGACGGAAAGGGAGCGCAGGACTAACCTAAGAAAGGGAAAGGAACGGTCTTACGACCAGAGATTGCAAGGTACGGGAGTCGGTTACGCAAGGGGAAGGTATTAGCACCCCTCACGTCCGTCGTACTCGACGGGATCCACGCTCAAAAGAATAGAATAAGGTTGCTAATAAACTGCTCAAAGAAATGCACACACTGGAAAAAAAACAGGTGGAAGAAGACGGAGGAAGTGGACTCGGCAGGATGTCGCATCCTGGGCATACGTAGTTTGTCAGAAACAAACATTAGAGTCAACGTAGTTTGGGGAAATGGGGAACATGCTCGCTAGGACATCGCATCCTATGCCTACGTATCTTCTCTATCCAGAGAAAGAATCAGAACACTCGTAGCTCGGCTAACGCACGCCGAAACAAAACACCGAAAAGAGACGCTGAGACGTCAAAAGAAACACTCAATAGGAAACGGAATGCCAATAGATGGACTTACATCCAACTCCTGACAACAAAAAGGAAACAGAATGTCAATATATGGACTTACATCCGACTCCAAACAAACACCAAAAGGAAACAGAATGCCAATACATGGACTTATATCCGACTCCAAAAAAAAGCACACGCTAACCAGCGAACACCAAAGAAAAAGGTTATCAGACTGACAAACTAATAGGGAGTCTGGAACTCGAGCCTAGTAGCTGTCACACAAACACAACGAGACGCTGAGACGTCAAAAGAAACAAAAGGTTGAACACACTCAAAAAACAAAAGGGTGAACAACAAACTAATAAGGAGTCTGGAACTCGAGCCTAATAGTTGCCACAAAAAAAGAAAAGGTTGAACAGACAAACTAATAGGGAGTCTGGAACTCGAGCCTAATAGCTGTCACACAAAACACACACAAAAAAGAAAAAGGTTGAAAAAGAAAAAAGGTGCACAAACAAGCTAATAGGGAGTCTGGAACTCGAACCTAATAGTTGCAAACAAACAAAAAGAGAAAGAGACGCTGAGACGTCAAAAGAAACAAAAGGTTTCCCGGAGAGATCTCGCTCGATCTCCTGCCTACGTATCTCATCTGGTATGAGAATCAGGGCGACGTAGTTCCCCTTAACAGGGGAGAAACTCTCTCCTAACCAGAGACCAGGGAAACAACAGACTAAAAGGGAGACTGACTCGAGCCTAATAGTTGTCATGCAATCAGATATCCCTAACTTGAGGCCTCTAATCATGCATCTAACTCACACATGAAGCAATTCAGCTCAAAACAGCAAATAAACACCAATCACAAATGATCAAGTATCACACTCTATATACAAACAAGAGGCTCAGACAAATGGTTGGGCATTAGTCAAGAGGGGTCATATCAACCTCGACAAACAAGCCAAAACTGTAGGGGTATGCTGAAGCTCTTAACCACTAACATTGAGAGTTAGGGTGAAGCTAATCAAATATGGTAATGAGGATGAGACCTCATGCTCTTAACCCTGGCCAGGGTGAGCTCAACAAAGAAAGTGTGGAAATTAGTGAGAACTGGCTGTGAAATTAGTGAGACCTCATGCTCTTAACCCTTTGAAATTTTTTACAAAAAGCAAGCCTCTTCAAGCCCCTCTGTTTCCATGATGCAAGCTTCAAATGAAAAAACCTCCAACATCAAAGTTGTATATATTTTCAATATGATCAATTTAGACTCAAATTTTGCATCATTTGGATTTTTCATGAAAAGGTTATGGACATTTGAAGTTGGGAACTTTTTCAAATTCAATGACTTAGGTCCAAGGTGACCTATAATGTTTTGTATTATCACATGTATTTATTTTAGGATTATGAAATTTTGTCAAACATAAAATTTGAATTATACATATTAATATTTCCAATGCATTTGGTATCACCTCAAAATCATAAAAATTAAGGAAATTAGGTCGTTGGGAAGTTGACCCAAAATTAGGGTTTCAATCAAAATGACCTATAATGTTTTGAAATGAATGATGACCTTACAAGTTTCAAATGGATTTTTGATGAACATGAAAGTTGTTCATATGGTTCATAAGAATTGTTTTTATCTTGGGGTCATCTTCATTTGACAAACACATCACAAGTTGTATCTCAGTGATCATCAGTTTAGTCAGATGACTTGACTGGTCAACTTTTCAAGGCCAAACTTCCAATCTCGATGAATAAATGATTGAGGGGCCTAACATAGGCTCATATATGCATAAAATAATGAATGAAAGAACTTTACTTGATTAAATTTGATCATAGGTTGAGGTTGCTTCATGAGCAAGGCACATTTAAGGCACAATTGAATTAGGGTTTCCTTGGGAGTCAATCCTCAAGCCGTTTGGGTTATCTTGATCAAATTGGAAAATTGAGATACTTGGGAAACATATATGATGATTAGGAACTTTGTGGACTAATTTCATGCTCTTTCTCATCTTCATCTAGCCATTTCATTGAGCTTAGAAGCCTCCTAGGAGCATGGGGCACATGATCACTTGAGCTTCAAAACAAAAAGAGTTAGTGACATATTTTTGTGCTTTTGGTTAGTAATCAAAATAAGAAAAGCAATAATATACAATACAAGCATGCTTGGTGGTCTCAAACCACTCACACAAGTCCCAACCCTAGGGTTAAGGAGCCAAACATGCTATGATCCTTGAGGCAATGCACTGAGCAATGATATGATGCCATGAGGGATCTTAGGGTCAAAATTAGGGTCTTACACCTGGTATTATCCCTTCCAAGTGTATGCATAGGATTTTGCTTGAAGACGGAGCTAAAGTAGTGAGGCAGCCATAATGAAGACTTAACCCTTTTATTATTGATGTTGTTAAGAATGAGATAACCAAGTTATTACAAGCAGGTAACATATATCATATCTCTGACAGTAATTGGGTAAGTCAAGTACAAGTAGGGGTGGAAAAACGGGCCTGGCCCGCTGGGCATGCCCGTTTTGCCCGCACTTTAGTGCGGGGCGAGCCAAGGATTTAGGCCCTCACCCTCTAATGTGTACGCCTTGCCCCGCCCCATTTTTTTCACGGGCTTTTACGGGCACGTGCATTTACATAAATTTTTTCATTTTTAGGCTTAAAGAGTGCAGTGCCCGCGAGCTTTCCCCGCCCCGCCCTCACTTTTTTGCGCGACGGACCTAAGTTTTAGGCCCACATCCTCAACTATGACCGTCCCGCCCCGCCCCATTTTTTTGCGGGCTTTTGCGGGGCGATCATGCCCGTTTTCCACCCTTAAGTACAAGTACCTAAGAAATTTGGTCTCTTAGTGGTAAGAAATGAAAAAAAAATGAACTTGTTCCCACTAGAGTTCGAAACAATTGAAGAGTTTGTATTGATTACAAGCGATTGAACCAGGCAACCAGAAAAGATCACTTTCCTTTATCGTTCATTGATTAAATGCTTGAACAATTGTCTGGTAAATCACATTATTGCTTTCTTGATGGTTTTTCAGGTTACTTTCAAATCCATGTTGCACTTGAGGATTAAGATAAGACAACTTTCATGTGCCCATTCGGTACATTGGCTTACATAAGGATGAAATTTGGTTTGTGCAATGCTCTTGGCACGTTCCAGCAATGCATGATTAGTATTTTTACTGGATTTATTAAAAATTGCATGGAAGTGTTTATAAATGATTTTACTATTTATGGTTATTCATTTGATGCATGCTTGAAGAGTTTGGATATGATTTTATAAAGATGAATTGGAACTGACCTTATTTTGAATTATGAAAAATACCATTTTATGGTCGAATAGGGAATTGTTTTAGGGGACATAATCTCTACAAAAGGAATTTCAGTTGATCCTACTAAGATTGATGTGATTTCTAATTTACCTTACCGATATTGCATTCGTGAGATTCGTTCTTTTCTTGGTCATGGAGGTTATTACAGGCGCTTCATAAAGGATTTCAGCAAGATATCTCTTCTATTGTCAAATTTGTTGAAAAATGACGCCACTTTCAACTTTGATAACAAATTTGCTACAAGAGTTCAATGTGGAGACTAAATTAAAAGTGAAGTTGAGAATTTAGTGGTTGGCCACTTGATAAGAATAGAGAGGGATGAAGATCCGTTTCCCATTCATGATGACTTTCTTAATAAATAGCTTCTATAGTTGTGTGAGGTAACTCCTTGGTATGTTGACTTGGTTAATTATCTTGTTGCTGGAGTTTTTCCTGTAGGTGCATCTTGGACACAAATTCACAAACTCAAAAGTGGTGCAAACTATTATGTATGGGATGATCCATATCTTTGGATATTTGGTAGTGATCAGGTTATTAGGAGGTGTGTCCCTGACTATGAGATTGAATCTATTTTGCATATTTCTCAAGCTTCTCAAGTAGGGGGACATTTTGGTCCGCAAAGGACTGCAAGAAAAGTCCCAGGCTCAGGTTTCTATTGGCCCACTATTTTTAAAGATGCTTATGAGACTTACCGCACTTGTAAAAAATTTAAGATAGCAGGTATGACCATGACTCGTAAGAGTGAAATGCCTTAGCAACCTATGCTTTTCTGTGAGGTGTTTGATGTATGGGGAATCAACTTTCACTACTATGGAAAACACCTATCACAATAATTGGAAAAGGGATACTGTAACACCTCAAAATTTTCCCTCCTCTCTTGGGACTAGCTTAACACATTGCATTGCATTTCTTAGGATATTAGTCATTGCATCTTTGCATATCATGTGTGTCATACCCCGATTTTGGCCCTGAAATTTTTCTCCATTTATCACTCGTTTGCATTATTTCTTCATTCACATTAAAAAAAATTCCATTCATATTCAAGAATTTCCACATACTAATTCATAGTTCGATTACTTCATTCATTCATTAAATCATAATCATCCATGTACATGGCATAGGAATAGCTTATAAAAAAAAACATCACCACATGAAGACATGGAGTTTCTAAGAAGCAAAGAGGGATCCTAGAACTCTTTTGTGAACTTGTTTCTATCCGCCTTCCAATTATTGAATCTCAAAGGGAATGTCCCCTAAACTTGAAGGAAGCCATATCTAGCATATGTTTCGTTGCACCTAGGTGTGCGGATCTGCCAGAATTGTTGCAAGTTCAATTGCTGATTTCTTCACCTTTTGTGTGGTGATGTTGGTGGACGAGAGCATGTTCGATGTGCACTTGAAACTGTGGGCCCTTTGAATACCCTGCCAATTTTGTAAGGCTTTGAAATTCTAGCAGGAGAACATGATATGATTATAGAAGTGAAGCAATAGGGCGCCACTTTTAGGCTTATTACAGTCTGGTTTATTAGAATTCCAGATTGGGACATGAGTACAAGAGTTTAGTTTCAATGTTCCAAGCTGGAGAAATCATTTGTGACATGTTTGCTGGTATAGGTCCTTTTGCCACTCCTGCCGTACAAAAAAGGGATGCTTAGTCTATGCAAATTATTTAAGTCCAAATAGTATCCACTATCTGAAGATTAATGCCAAAATCAACAAGGTTGATGATCAAATATCTTCATACAAAATGGATGCTAGACCGTTCATATCCTAGTTGGTGTAAATGCCAAATTTTGAGCATAAGATAGAAAATGATGTTCCCATTGTTGATACATGTTACACATACAAGATACAAGACAATACTGAATCAAATTCAAAAAATGAGTTGCTGAAAAGTTGATACAAAAGACCTAGGAAACTGCTCTAACACAAAACATTAATACTACTTTAGAGGATATTCAAGATCCAGGGGAAGGCCTGCATACTAACGAGCCTGTGACAGTTCAGCCGGTTTCACTTAACCTCATGCCAAATAATCCTGATTGCACCTAAAATGAAATAAATAATACCCCGCCGTTGGGTTTACATCAACACAGTTTCAAGATATTGCCAATGTTTTGCTGCACACCCGAAGGTTGGTTTATTTATGGATGCAACTTTTGGATCAGTTCGCGTGGTTGTTAGTTATCTTGGGATTACACTGATAATTTGCTACAAAGATTTTTCCATGGAATTCAATCTTTCATCTGGACCAGTAGTATATTTTCTACGCCAACAATGTGAGGCTTCTCTACCGTTTATTCGGTCGTTGTGCCAGCATGTTCTGCACACACAGCTGCACCCAAAAAGAAGTTGAGCGTGCTCGTAGAAGCCACTTGGGATTGATTGTCCATGTCCCTGCGCAGAATGAAGGGATAAGCAGTTTTGTGAGCAAGACGAATTTCGTGGATGTAGCAGGTTATGGAGATGCTAGAAGGAAAAACGATGAAAGTCGAGTTCTCTTTCGGGAAAGTAAACTCACACGCATGTTGCAGGACTCTTTGAGGGGAACTAGCAAAGTCTTGTCAGTTTCGTGCTTGAACCCATCATTTTTCCAAAACGGTGTGTACATGTTTAGCCTAGTCTCATCGGACGTCCTCTGATTCCACGATGAAAACTGCAAGTTCAACAAGAAAAAACTTAGATTCCACAAAGCTCAGGTGCAAGTAACAGAGTGGAAAACCATATTTTTTTAGTGTTTCTATTAAATATGTTTGAAACAACCAACCTCCATATGCTCATGACCAAGATACCAAGGGGAGTGAACCAATGGACCTGCATTGAGCTACAAAAGAAAACTACAAAATAGGTCAGCAACAACATCAAGTAGCCTTCAAACTTGTAATCACAAATAAGCAAACAATGGCCAAACATCATAAAACAATGCATTGCAACCAGCCTGCAGCAGTTCCAACAATGGAAATGCATAACACTCTCCAACACAACAAAACAAGTAGAACCTGCAACAAACAACAAAGTTAGCAGCAGGCACAATGTTCACAAGCTGACTTCAATTTGAAACCAATAGCATGGAAGTTCATTAATATTCTAATTAAATTAACCTTCAGTTCCAACCTTGACAGTATGTTAGCAGTAGTTTCCTCATCATTAGCATCAAGACAATAATGCACAACTACATGCCAAGTTCATGATGCAAGCCTTTCCATCATATGACCATGACATCTACATACCACTGACCTATCATCGTGCTAGAATCCCTCCAGCTAAATTCCAGAAACCTGCATCAAGTCAGCATCTAACCTAACCAATACCATACTCAGACCAACGCCAAATGCATATGCATTCCAATGGCCTACAACATTCTTCAACCAGAACCATTACCTTAGGGAAAGCCACAAATCCGCCGAGACAATGTCAAGGACAAATGGAAACATGTCATGCAGCATGTGAAAAAAAACCAACCTAGTTATGCTGCATAAACCATGACCAAAACCACAGCCTGTACTCACTTCACTTCACCAAGCCTGCATTAACAATTCAGCAGTCAACATTCAATCATGACAGCATAACAGATGGGCAAACCATAAGACAAAACCTGCAATGCATCCAAACAGCAGCAACAGTTCAGGCAGCCTACCTTTTGGCCTTGGAGATATCTCTTTTGCTGATGAAGGAATCTGCAACAAACAATCGCCCATCAATGTTTCACGCTCAAACTTGTACCCGTCCTGTTTCAATTGTGCCCCTGGTCCGCAACCTCATCCATTACCCCAAAGTTTCACTGCAGTAAAAAAGGTAGGGTCAATTGGCAAGCGTTAAAAATCCAGAAAATTCCCAAATTAGAATTAAGACAAAAATAAGGAAGAAAGCACGAGCTCAGAATACCATTTTCGGTTTTAGCATTAACAGGGCGATTTGATTCTGAGAACATCCAAAGTGCTTTGCAGAGTTACTCTTCTGGAACATCAAAGACACCCTTTGAAACCCTAATTTGTAAAGCATAAATAGAAAACGAATCAGTGAAGGGATGGACAACGAAAAAATCGGAGGCGGAATTGAAACTTAAAAGCAAATCAAAACCCTAAATCCCAAATCAAAAAAACCGGTATTGGAAAGGAGGAGGAAGATTTAAGCTCACCTGATTCGTCGTCGCCAAAGGTGAGATTTCTTTTGTTGAGCATTTGAGTTTGAATGAGCGTCTGAGTTTGAGAGAGATTAGTTGAGGACGATTGAGAGATTTTGAGAGAGAGAGGGTTGGACGCGTTTGAGAGACGATTGGGTGAGGTTGAGGACGATTGAGTGAGATTGAGAGCGAAAGGGAGATTGAGACTGAAGCGGCTACGTGGTGTGAGAGAGGTTTCGTTGAGGTTGATAAGCGAAGGTTGAGGACGATGAGAGAGAGAGAGATTCTTTGAGTTTGATAGAGAATTCGTGAGATTGTGAGAAAGGAGACGGAAGTGTCTTCTGCTTTGGTTTCCTTATTTTCTTTTTTTAAATTTATTTTAAACAGAATAAGTTTTTTGAAACATTAAAGATTTTTGTTTAAAATTCCTAGGTTATTTAGTTAATAATTGTTTTATGTTTTCAACTTATCCCCCATTGTAAACCCAACAGCCAAGCGGCTGGGTTTAATTATTGGTAGTCCAACAGACTTTTTTTTTTATTTTAGTTTTTATTCTAATGTTTAATCTATTTTGGTTTATATATTTAAAGTAGCATCAAAATAATAAATAACCATGAGTGGTCTGGTGGAGAAGTGTAGTATCATAGTCTTGAGTGGGGTGGGTTCAATACTCATGTGTAGCATTTTTTTAGTATTTTATTTTCTTTTAGCATTTTATTTTCTTTTAGTATTTTATTTCTTTTAACATTTTTTGTTATGTTTATACTTTATTATTTTCATAGTTTCATTATCATAACATAGATTTGTTTTCTTTTAATTTCATCATTCATTCAAAACCATTTTTAAACTATAAAAATCATATTTTTCTCGATTTAATATCGAGCCCTTTTTTTCACACCTTTGTAAGTCGATTGCTTTTTAAGCATCGCCATCAACCTCACATAGCTTACTCTTGGGCTTTCTTACAATGAGCCGGTTCTCTTGCACTTACACTCATTATTCACATCATTTGTTGTTTGGGCCTGATCTAATTATTTCATGATTTTGAATCCCCATTTGACAAAATGTACCCCACTTCCCCAATGTGTATATAATGTTGTATTGTTTTATTTCTCTATTTGTTTTAGACACTAACCAAAGAGTAAAATCCACCACTTCTGAAGGAAAAAAAATACAAAAATATGACTCGATCCAACATCGAGTATTTTCTCAATAAACAAATCAATTCATTTCGCCCTCCTATTCTTTTCCTTTTCTTTCAAACTTTCATCAAATGCTTGATTCAACGTCAAGCCATTTTCTCTAATAAAAACTCAAAAAATATTAATTCAGAGTCAAGACTTTTTCAATAAAGATGGAAGTGGAACGTGGTGTATACCACGCACTCCAGAGACTAGGATTCGAGATGTATATCTCGCCAATCCTAGCTCTCACCATCATCCAATTTATCCACTTTGCTCTATCAAACACTCATTCAAATCTTTCTCAAACGTCCATCAATACTTGATCTAGGTCAAGTCATTTTCACAACAAAACTCAAAATACCTAATTCTTATTTAACACTTTTTCAATAAAGGTGAAAATGGAACATGGTGTATACCATGCACTCCTGAGACTAGGATTCGAGATGTATATCTCGCCAATCCTAGCTCTCGCCATCGTCTAAAATTGTCAATGCGATTTCTTCAAACCCTTTCTCAATCAAACCTAAAAACACTTAATCTCTATTAAACACTTTTGCAAATAAAGATGGAAATGGAACATGGTGTATACCATGCACTCCTGAGGCTAGGATTCGAGATGTATATCTCGCCAATCCTAGTTCTCGCCATCACTCAAAGCACATTCAACCAATCAAACTCTTTTTTCTCGCCGCCGTGCGACCAATCAAAAACCTTTTAAAATGAAAGATATATTGTCTTAAGAGATACAAAACAATGTTTCGGCCACGATTGTTGAGTAGAGATAAATGACGATTTTCCGAATGTAGATTTGTATATCCTAAACACTTAAGTACATATTGCATGACAACTCTAGGGCAGAACTTCCCCATTTCTTTTAGACCTTCTGTGCGTCTCCGATCTTGTGGCATGCCAATCCATCCTATTGCAAAGAGGTAACTGCCTAAGACTCGATTCAGCGAGCTGTGACACCTACTGCTAGGACGTGAACACATTGCCCACTCTCCTCTGACACAACTAGTGTCCTCCTTTGTAAGTCCATGTTCAGATGGCAATCCCTATGTAGCCGAACTACGGCAACTCTGATTCTCATGTTCAGATGAGATACGTAGGCACAAGATGCGATGTCTTGCCGAGTTAGACTGACAACTAACAACTAATCTTTGTTTGTTTTCGCCCTCGTTGCGATCGAGACCTTCCCTTTCTCTTGCCCTAGTTGCAATCGAGACCCTTATTCCCGTAGTTTGAACTATGTTTTGCTCTGATTCTCATTCCAGATGAGATACGTAGGCATAAGACGCGATGTCTTGGCGAGCACACATCTCTTTCACCCATAGGTAGCCGAGCTACGAAGACTCTGATTCTCATATTCAGATGAGATACGTATGCAATGGATGCGATATCTGTGCGAGTCATTTTTCTTTTGACCCTTTTAGTAAATAGTACATTAGATAAACACACACCCTTTAGACAAGAACAACAAGAGTGGATCCCGTAGAGTACTACGGATGCGTAGGGGTGCTAATACCTTCCCTTCGCATAATCGACTCCCGAACCCAAGATTTGGTTGCGAGACCTTGTCTTTTCCTTTCCTCTCTTCTGGTTTACTTCGAGCGTTTCCTTTCCCTCCTTTGGGATAAATAACGCACGGTGGCGACTCTTCTGTCATCTTTTTCTCTCGCCGGTTGTTTTTTTCTCACCCTTGTATTTTTCAGGTTGCGACAGCTGGCGACTCTGCTGGGGAACGAACCCAGAATCTCTGGTTTCCCTAAGCGAGTCCCTCCTAGCTTTTGTAGGTTTCTTGTTTGTTGGGTATTTATTCTTTTGTACAGTTATTTATTTTCAGCATTTACTTGCTTTACCTTATTGCATTCATGTACATATGCTTGTTGTATCTGTGGGTTCTGTGGGTTGTTTGTTTGTTGGGTTGGGACTGTTCTATGAGAGATAAGCCCACTACCCAGGCTTGAGTGTACACATAGGTGTTATAGTGGATATTCATGAGGCTTGCGTGGCATGTTACTATGTTAAGTTGTTCATGAGACCCACATTCCAGACGAGGTTTCTGTTGGATATATTTTGTCCTATGGGTGTTCCATAACGACAGATATTCCTTTAGAAATCGTCGACTCTGGTGACCATTTCCCGAGAACTCAGTCGAGGCCTCTCCTCCGAGACGTGATTATGTTAGCTCTGGTGGGCGCATTCTCGCTGCTCAATCCGAGGACCCCGAGACTGGGAACTTGCTTTAGGATATCCTGTTGAGGGGAGTCAGCGGAGGTCTTTTATCCCGTAATAATGCCAAACCTTCAGTGGTAAACGTATTATTCTCGACCAAAGGGCTGAAGCTGATAAACTTCTGTTCTTAGAACCTACCAGTGAGGGGCGAGCTAAATTCAGGGAACCTTAACCTCCAACCAACCCGGTTTTCTGGAGCAGAGTTTTGGTCTTGTATTACATTCCTCAGTGGGTTTCTTTTCAGACAGTGCAACCCGACAGATGTTCAAGCAGATACAACAGTCCTGATTTCCATGTCACTGCATTGCATCACATCATTCTGCATTCATATCATTTAACACATGTTTATCCATTTCTAAGGGGTTTACATCTTCTTCTTGATTCCGGTCGGGGTTTTCTGGTTCTCCAGAGATGGATATTGGCAGAAAGAGACACGTCGCTTACAAGTTTCCAGTGGTTTGTTTGGAGCCTATTCAACAACTGATGAAGTTAATGGATCACGATTCTCTAGAAGGATTCCAGAAGGATTACGGTTTGATTCTAAGCTTCGTCACGGTTCTCTCCAAAGATCAACATGATGCTCTATTCACACTGTTGCAGTTCTATGACCCTCCATTGAGGTGTTTCACATTCCCGGATTATATTTTGGTCCCTACTTTGGAGGAGATTGCCAGTTTTCTCAGAGTTCCTATCAAGTCACAGTTGTTGTTCTACAGTTCTGAGTTTCTGCCCGATCTCAGCATGGTTGCTTCGGCCATATATTTGGGGAAATCAGTCTTGAAGGCTAATATGTGTCAGAAGGGAGGAGTCAGTGGTTTTCATTTGAGTTTCTTACTGGGAGAAGCAAAGAAGAAGCTTGAAGATGGTGACCAGAGGGGTTTCAATGCTGTGTTGGCTCTTTGTGTGTATGGGGTTGTCCTGTTCCCTAATTTTGCAAAATTTGTGGACGTAGACGCAATACGCCTTTTTGTGTTGGGTAATCCAGTGCCGACCTTGTTGGGAGATTTCTTTCATTCGGTGCATCACAGGAATGAGAATAGAAGAGGAGGATTGGTGAATTGTTGTGCGCCTTTGTTTTATAAGTGGTTCGGTTCTCACCTACCCAAATCAGGAGCGTTCGTTGATGTCGAGGACTCGTTGAGTTGGTCGAAGAGATTGATGGGGTTGAGAGCTGAAGATATTTCTTGGTGGTCTGACCGGAGCTTGCTTCGGGCGGATATTATTCACAATTGTGGGAACTTCCCAAATGTACTGTTGGTAGGAAGAAGAGGAGGAATCAACTATAATCCTTCTCTAGCAGTCAGACAGTTTGGATATGCTTTAAGAACTCCGCCTTTGGAAAAGGATGTGGAAGAATCTCTATTTTTCCATTCTTCGCCTGATTTGACTGTATCCCGTAAGGCAGCAGAGGCCTGGCTCAAGGTGATCAAGAGAGGAAGAACTGTGCTTAGAAAAGGAGATTGTAGAACTTACCCTCAGTATGGAGAGTGGCTTCAAGGAAGAGTCGAAGAGTTGGGTCTGCCGTTTCCTATAGAAGAACATTTGTATCCACTGATTCCTGCGCGGTCAACAATGGTGAGCCGAGAGGAGTATGACAAATTGAAGAAATCCATGGAGGAGCTTCAAACCGAGAACTCGGATTTAAGTGTGAAGTTGCAAGACTATATGCATCAATTCCATGAGGCAGAATATCAGAAGGGGGAAGCCGTCAAATTGCAAGGGGAAGCAGAAAGGAAATTAGCTGTGGAGGTGGACTTCTTCAGGAAGACAGACAAGGCCTTGGGATCATCCAGTTCTGAGTTGAAGCGAGTCAAGCAACAATTAATGGATGCTCATGGTAAATTGGCAGGGTGGCAAGAGCGATGGGATGCATTTTCAACTTCTCGGAAGGCAAAGGAGGAGGAGATGGTGGCCGAACTGACTGGTCAGATGGAGAAATTGAAGACTTCGCTAAAGGAGAAGAACAATGAGCTTCTGTGCGCCCGTTCTACTAATGGTTACATCACCGATCAACTCAATGAGGCTCGAGGACAGATTGAAGAACTTAAGGTGTTGGCAGGTTTGAAGAAATCCAGACTTGAAGAGGTATTCGGAGAAGATGATGGGAATTACTACAGAGAGCACATCAACGAGTTGGATGGAGTTATTCACCAAAGGAATCTGCTTATCCGGCGTTTGATAGAATTCCCAGATCATCCTGACACGATAGCATTGTTGGCTGAAGTGAGGAGCAGTCCTCATGGTTTGTACACAGGAGGCTGAGTCCTAATTATTGCTCCTCCTTTTACTTATTGCTTTGTTGTTGTGTGGTGATGATCCACAGGCTTGTTGTGGAGATCCTCTTTTGATGTATTTTCGGCTAAGGCCCCTTTTCCTTGAACTTGTTTGTATGATGGTTTCCCTTATTTGCATCTTGATCTCAGAAGTTTATCCATGACTCGGTCTTCTTGCACTATTCACCTCATGTGAGACTGGAATCAAGGGGGTAGAATACCTTTTGGATTTGATAAACATGTCATTGCATTTACATATTCATTTTCATATCTTGCATAACAGGTACCGCTACGGTGTTCTCATATTATTTGGTGTTCCACTAGCAGGATAGCTGATTTAGGAATTCACCGGTACGGTACCCGCAGAAACCAGCAGAAAGCTATGGAGGGTCTACAAGCAGAACTTGCTGAGATAAGGGTCCGCATGAACCAATTCATGGATGTGGTTCAGGGAGTAGTGTAACACCCTTCTAAAATACCCCCAAAAATTAATTAAAATAATAAACATATAATCAGAGTAATAGTGCACCAAGGGTGTCACACCAACATTCCAAACCATTTAAACAATATAACAATCATGCTCTTTTATTTAATTTAAATATACGGTATTTGCACAATTACGCAGCGGATAGAGATCAACTCAATCATGCAAAACATGTAACATCACATGTAATTTAGTTCAACCACAACAACAATAATAATCAAAGTGTTCCCGCCCGATGTTACATCTATCAGAGCATGACCCACTAGGGAGACTACACTAGACTCCAAGCATTTGCTCCTACTCAACTCATTTCTCGTTACCTGAAAAATAGTTGTAAGGGTGAGTTCCTCAATCAATATAATAAGCATTATAAAACAACATGTAATGCCAAGTAATTAACACATCAATCACCCTAATTGCAATACACATTCAGTAATAGCTCATTGGCTTAAACATCATACTCAACATCAATATACAATACCAGTATAATCTCAAATCCTACTTAACAACAACACAACACACGTATAATATTGGAACACATCCATTCATATTATACGCCATACATATTTTATGCAATGAGACTCTACACATGCGGTACCGACTATTCTTGAACATATAGTTCAAGCTCACCGATCCCTCCAGATACGGCTACTAAGCTCACTAGTCCCACTCATTTGAGACCTAGTGACTCACTCACTAATTCCTCACCATGGGAATTAGCTACAGCCCCGAAGGCTAGACTATGCAAGCTAATCATCTAGCATGCAAACATCAACAACAATTCACAACGATTCACTCACCAATTCCTCACAATGGGAATTAGCTACAGCCCCACAGGCTATGCCATGCACACTAATCATCAAGCAATGCAGCATCAACAACAACTCACAATGGACATATGCTCACACTCTAAGCCATACAACATTCCATTCACAAATACATGCATATATATATACATTCACAACATTTTGCATATCATCATACATCATCAATACATGTATCAACACATCATCAACGCATGTATAAAACACTTCCTCAACACATGTATGAAACACCTCAGCAACACATGCATAAACACTTCTTCTGCCTTGCTCGCTAGGCGAGGCAGTGGCGAAGCTCTGGTTCGCTAGGCGAGCTCAAGGCGAACAGCTCCAGGAAATTGGTAAATTAATTCGCTAGGCGAGCTCAAGGCGAAGGTAATAGCGAACTCATTCTGTTTTGGTGAAAAACACAGCTAGCACTCACTCGCTAGGCGAAGCTCCAGCGAGTCCACAGCGAACATTACAGTAGCAAAACCTCTCCATCTCGCTGGGGCGAGGTTGAGGCGCGTTCCTTCGCTAGGCGAAGGTTAGGTTCGCTAGGCGAACATGACAGTTCACCAGACGCGTTTCTTTGGGCAGGGATCTCATGTGCCTATTCCAGACCCTTCCCACTCAAACTTACTCGTCGCCATTCATCACCAAATTATCGGTTTGATTACACACACAATTATCAATTTGATTACGGTTTTCACTCAACCTATTCATCACAAATTTTCAGCATTCCAAATCCCAATTAGGGTCAAATTAACGGCTTATCACTACCCATGACATATTATCCCAAAATACCCATTAATCGACGATAAACCCCCCTTACCTGAGTTAATCCGGCAAATTCTGCAGCTTCAAGCTCTTCCTCTTCTCTTGCTCTGCCTTTTGCCCTTTCTCTCTTTCAGCCGCTTCTCTTTTCCTTTTCACGTGAAAACCCTTTTTCCAAAAATTGGGACTTTTTCCTTAATTCCAACTTATATATATTTTCCAAATAATAATTATTATTCCAAAATAATAATAATTCAAAAAATAATAATAATAATAAAATTTCCAATTATTTAATTAAATTAATAATTAAATTATTAACTCAATTCAAATAATTATTTTATTATTATCGGGGTGTTACAACTCTCCCCCACTAAAAGAGTTTTCGTCCTCGAAAACATACCTCAAGCGAACAACTCTGGATAAGATTCCTTCATCTTACTCTCCAGTTCCCAAGTCACGTTTCCACCTGCTGGCCCCCCCCAAGCTACCTTCACCAAGGCAATCTCTTTACCCCGCAACTGCTTCAACTCTCGATCCTCGATCCTCATAGGTGATGTTTCAACAGTCAGGTTATCTCTCACCTGTACATCATCTATTTGGACTACATGCGACGGATCATGAATGTACCTCCTCAACTGAGACACATGAAAAACCTCATGCAAATTTGCAAGCGACGGCGGTAAAGCGACACGATAGGCTACCTCCCCTATCCTCTCCAAAATCTGATAAGGACCAATAAATCGCGGTGTCAACTTCTTCGACTTCAAGGCTCGACCAACACCAGTTATCGAAGTGACACGAAGAAACACATGATCTCCCTCTTGGAACTCAAGTGACTTCCTCCTCTTATCATGATAACTCTTCTGACGACTCTGAGCAATTCTCATCTTCTCCTGAATCATCTTAATATTTTCCGTAGTTTGTTGAACAATCTCCGGTCCTACCACAGCACTCTCACCGGACTCATACCAACATAACGGTGTCCGACATCTTCTACCATACAAAGCTTCAAACGGTGCCATACCAATGCTCGAATGAAAACTATTGTTGTAGGTAAACTCAATCAAAGGCAAATAACAATCCCAAGCGCCTCCTTTTTCCAAAACACAAGCCCTCAAAAGGTCCTCCAGTGACTGAATCGTCCTCTCAGTCTGACCATCAGTCTGCGGATGATATGCAGAACTCAATCTCAGTTTAGTTCCCAAAGCTCTCTGCAAACCTTCCCAGAACTTCGATGTAAATCTAGGATCTCTGTCCGAAACAATACTCGACGGAATACCATGCAAACTTACAACCTTCTCAATATATAACTCAGCTAATCTCTCTAACGGATAATCCATTCTGATCGGAATGAAATGAGCCGATTTTGTCAACCTGTCAACAATCACCCAAATGGCTTCAAAATTCCTACTTGTCCTCGGTAAACCCGAAACAAAATCCATACTGATACTATCCCACTTCCACTCTGGAATAGCCAACGGTTGCATTAGTCCGGACGGCTTCTGATGCTCAATCTTTGACTTCTGACAAGTCAAACAAGAATAAACAAAACTCGCAATTTCTCTTTTCATTCCCGGCCACCAAAATAACTTCTTCAAATCATGATACATCTTCGTAGCTCCAGGATGAATACTTAAGCCACTACGATGTCCCTCCTCAAGAATACTCTTCTTAAGCTCAATAACATTCGGAATACACACCCGACTACCAAATTTCAAAACACCATTCTCATCAACTCTGAATTCACCACCTCGACCTTGATTCACTAAAGTCAACTTATCAACCAAATGCATATCGGATTTCTGACCCTCTCTGATCTCCTCCAGAATACCACTCGTTAACTTCAACATTCCCAATTTAACACTGTTGTGAGTACTCTCACACACCAAACTCAAGTCTCTAAACTGCTCAATTAAATCCAATTCCTTACCCATTAACATAGACATATGTAATGATTTCCGACTCAGCGCATCAGCCACCACGTTTGCTTTACCCGGATGGTAATTCAAACCAAAGTCATAATCCTTCAGAAACTCTAACCATCTCCTCTGTCTCATATTCAGCTCTTTCTGATCAAACAAATACTTTAAACTCTTATGGTCACTGAAAACCTCAAATCTTGATCCATACAAGTAATGCCTCCACAACTTCAAAACAAACACTACAGCTGCCAACTCTAAATCGTGCGTCGGATAGTTCCTTTCATGAACCCTCAGCTGTCTCGAAGCATAAGCTATAACCTGCTTATTCTGCATCAACACACCACCCAAACCCAACAATGAAGCATCACAGTAAACTTCAAATGGTTCCGACGAACTCGGTAACGTCAAAATAGGAGCAGTAGTCAACCTTCTCTTTAACTCTTGGAAACCTTCCTCACATTTTGAGTCCCAAACAAACGCTTGCCCCTTTCTAGTCAACATCGTCAACGGTAACGCCAACTTAGAAAATCCCTCAATGAACTTCCTATAATAACCAGCCAAACCAAGGAAACTTCGAATTTCAGCAACCGACTTCGGAGCTTCCCACTTAGACACCGCCTCTATCTTAGAAGGATCAACAGCAACACCACCTCTTGAAATCACATGCCCAAGAAAACTAACCTCTTCTAACCAAAATTCACATTTAGAGAGTTTAGCAAATAACTTCTTTTCTCGTAGAACTTCTAAAACCACTCTCAAATGCTCAGCATGCTCTTCTTCAGATTTCGAATACACCAAAATGTCATCAATAAACACCACAACAAACTGGTCTAGGTACGGATGGAAAATCCTATTCATATACTCCATGAATACTCCAGGCGCATTAGTCACACCAAAAGGCATTACAGAATACTCATAATGTCCATACCTTGTTCTGAAAGCAGTCTTCTGAATATCCTCAGTTTTCACACGTATCTGATGATACCCAGATCTCAAATCTATCTTGCTGAACACACTCGCACCAACCAACTGATCCATCAAACCATCAATCCTCGGCAAAGGATACCGATTCTTGATCGTCACTTTATTCAGTTGCCTGTAGTCCACACACAACCTCATAGTACCTTCTTTCTTCTTAACCAACAACACTGGTGCAC
Source organism: Lathyrus oleraceus (assembly GCF_024323335.1). Lineage (NCBI taxonomy): Eukaryota > Viridiplantae > Streptophyta > Magnoliopsida > Fabales > Fabaceae > Lathyrus > Lathyrus oleraceus. The sequence continues at coordinate 345,727,067 of NC_066579.1, forward strand.
CCCACGGTGACACACTCGGACGAATAAACTTCTTATCCAACAGATCTTCCAACTGACTCTTCAATTCAGTTAACTCAACAGCAGACATACGGTACGGAGCCATCGATATCGGTCTAGTACCAGGTACCAATTCAATCGAGAACTCAACTTCACGCTCTGGCGGTAACTCATTCACTTCTTCCGGAAACACATCAGGAAAGTCACACACTACTGCTAGATCACGAATCACCAGTTTATCTTTAGCCTCTAAAGTTGCCAACAGCATAAACAACTCTGCCCCCTCTGCCACTTCCTCATTCACCTGCCTGGCTGATAGAAACAGACTCTGCCCTTCCTCAGTCTCAGGAAATATCACCGTCTTATCAAAACAGTTGATATAAACTCGGTTAAACACCAACCAGTTCATACCCAAGATAACGTCAATCTGCACTAATGGAAGACACACAAGGTCTATCCCAAAATCTCTACCAAAAATATTCAAAGGACAACTCAAACAAACCGAAGTAGTAGTCACTGAACCCTTTGCAGGAGTATCAATCACCATACTTCCACGCATCTCAGATATCTCTAATTTAAGCTTCACAGCACAATCCACAGATATAAAAGAATGAGTAGCACCTGTGTCAATAATAGCTATAAGAGGAAAGCCATTAATATAACACGTACCTCTGATCAAACGATCATCTGCAGAAGTCTCAGAACCTGATAGAGCAAAAACCTTGCCTCCTGACTGATTCTCCTTCTTCGGCTTAGGACACTGGGGACTGATATGGCCCAACTCTCCACAGTTGAAACAAGTTACAGTCTTCAATCGGCACTCTGCAGCCAAGTGACCACCCTTCCCACACTTGGAACACTTCATCTCAGCACTGGTACACTCATGAACACGATGTCCAGCCCGACCACATCTATAACACTTAGCAGGAGCACTAGAGTCTCCCCCACTAGGCCTCTTCATCCCACTCTGCTTCTGAAAACCTTTGCCAGTTGCATACGGTTTTCCACGATCCATCTGATTCTTACCCTTCCTATCAACCCTCTGCTGATAGCTCTCTGCTCTAGCCTTGGAATCCTGTTCAAAAATTCTGCAACAGTCAACCAAGTCAGAAAACACCCTGATCCTCTGATATCCAATAGCTTGTTTGATCTCAGGACGCAACCCGTTCTCAAACTTCACACATTTTGAAAATTCTCCAGCGGCCTCATTATAGGGAGTATAGTACTTTGACAGCTCGGTGAACTTCGCAGCATACTCAGTAACCGACCTGTTACCCTGCTTCAATTCCAAAAACTCTATCTCTTTCTTTCCTCTGACATCTTCTGGAAAATACTTCCTCAGGAACCTTTCCCTGAACACAGCCCAAGTGATCTCAGTATTCCCAGCAGATTCCAACTCAGTACGGGTAGCAACCCACCAATCATCAGCTTCCTCTGACAGCATATGTGTACCGAACCTGACCTTCTGGTTATCAGCACACTCAGTTACTCTGAAGATCCTCTCGATTTCCTTCAACCACTTCTGAGCACCATCTGGATCGTATGCTCCCTTGAACATTGGAGGATTGTTCTTCTGGAACTCACTCAGTTGACGGGCAGCTCCCATTCCTACAACATTTGGATTCCCTCCAAGTACTCCAGCCAGCATACCCAGAGCCTCAGCAATCGCAGCATCATCTCTGCCTCTTCCAGCCATCTCTATTCTGAGAACCCAACAAGATAAAACAATAAGTACTGATAGGGTTACACAACACCTATCACGTACAGGGGAAACAGAATAATTACGACTCGACTCGACCGACTATGCTCTGATACCACTAATGTAACACCCTTCTAAAATACCCCCAAAAATTAATTAAAATAATAAACATATAATCAGAGTAATAGTGCACCAAGGGTGTCACACCAACATTCCAAACCATTTAAACAATATAACAATCATGCTCTTTTATTTAATTTAAATATACGGTATTTGCACAATTACGCAGCGGATAGAGATCAACTCAATCATGCAAAACATGTAACATCACATGTAATTTAGTTCAACCACAACAACAATAATAATCAAAGTGTTCCCGCCCGATGTTACATCTATCAGAGCATGACCCACTAGGGAGACTACACTAGACTCCAAGCATTTGCTCCTACTCAACTCATTTCTCGTTACCTGAAAAATAGTTGTAAGGGTGAGTTCCTCAATCAATATAATAAGCATTATAAAACAACATGTAATGCCAAGTAATTAACACATCAATCACCCTAATTGCAATACACATTCAGTAATAGCTCATTGGCTTAAACATCATACTCAACATCAATATACAATACCAGTATAATCTCAAATCCTACTTAACAACAACACAACACACGTATAATATTGGAACACATCCATTCATATTATACGCCATACATATTTTTATGCAATGAGACTCTACACATGCGGTACCGACTATTCTTGAACATATAGTTCAAGCTCACCGATCCCTCCAGATACGGCTACTAAGCTCACTAGTCCCACTCATTTGAGACCTAGTGACTCACTCACTAATTCCTCACCATGGGAATTAGCTACAGCCCCGAAGGCTAGACTATGCAAGCTAATCATCTAGCATGCAAACATCAACAACAATTCACAACGATTCACTCACCAATTCCTCACAATGGGAATTAGCTACAGCCCCACAGGCTATGCCATGCACACTAATCATCAAGCAATGCAGCATCAACAACAACTCACAATGGACATATGCTCACACTCTAAGCCATACAACATTCCATTCACAAATACATGCATATATATATACATTCACAACATTTTGCATATCATCATACATCATCAATACATGTATCAACACATCATCAACGCATGTATAAAACACTTCCTCAACACATGTATGAAACACCTCAGCAACACATGCATAAACACTTCTTCTGCCTTGCTCGCTAGGCGAGGCAGTGGCGAAGCTCTGGTTCGCTAGGCGAGCTCAAGGCGAACAGCTCCAGGAAATTGGTAAATTAATTCGCTAGGCGAGCTCAAGGCGAAGGTAATAGCGAACTCATTCTGTTTTGGTGAAAAACACAGCTAGCACTCACTCGCTAGGCGAAGCTCCAGCGAGTCCACAGCGAACATTACAGTAGCAAAACCTCTCCATCTCGCTGGGGCGAGGTTGAGGCGCGTTCCTTCGCTAGGCGAAGGTTAGGTTCGCTAGGCGAACATGACAGTTCACCAGACGCGTTTCTTTGGGCAGGGATCTCATGTGCCTATTCCAGACCCTTCCCACTCAAACTTACTCGTCGCCATTCATCACCAAATTATCGGTTTGATTACACACACAATTATCAATTTGATTACGGTTTTCACTCAACCTATTCATCACAAATTTTCAGCATTCCAAATCCCAATTAGGGTCAAATTAACGGCTTATCACTACCCATGACATATTATCCCAAAATACCCATTAATCGACGATAAACCCCCCTTACCTGAGTTAATCCGGCAAATTCTGCAGCTTCAAGCTCTTCCTCTTCTCTTGCTCTGCCTTTTGCCTTTTCTCTCTTTCAGCCGCTTCTCTTTTCCTTTTCACGTGAAAACCCTTTTTCCAAAAATTGGGACTTTTTCCTTAATTCCAACTTATATATATTTTCCAAATAATAATTATTATTCCAAAATAATAATAATTCAAAAAATAATAATAATAATAAAATTTCCAATTATTTAATTAAATTAATAATTAAATTATTAACTCAATTCAAATAATTATTTTATTATTATCGGGGTGTTACAAGTAGCGCAAGGACAGCAAGAGATTAGACAAATGATACAAAGGAATCCCGCAACTACTCAACTAGAGGTCGTGACTGATCCTCCAATTGCAGAGGTTAATGGACCGGGGCCTGTCCCGATCCCACATAACAACCACGATCAACAACCCATTCACGATGATCAAGATGATCAGTTCTTGCTGCCAGAAGACTTTGGTTTGGGCCATGGCATGGATCCCATGTTCAAGAGATTAGAGGAGAGGCTGAAGGCGGTAGAAGGACAAAACCCTCTAGGGGTAGATGTTTCTGACTTGGGATTGGTCCCAGGTGTGAGGGTCCCACCGAAGTTCAAAGTCCCAATCTTTGACAAGTACAATGGTAGCTCTTGCCCGAAGACCCATGTGCAAGCCTACTTCCGAAAGATGGTTGCATACTCTGATGACGAGAAGCTACTTATGTACTTCTTCCAGGACAGCCTAGCTGGGGCATCCCTGGAATGGTACATGAGGTTGGATAGAGCCCACATCCGTTGCTGGAGGGATTTGGCAGAAGCTTTTGTGAAGCAATACCAGTATAATGCAGACATGGCCCCGGACAGAACTCAACTCCAGAACCTGTCTCTTAAAAGCATAGAGTGCTTCAGGGAATACGCTCAACGCTGGAGGGAGACAGCTTCCCGTGTTCAACCTCCCATGTTGGAAAAGGAAATGGCCAACATGTTCATGAATACGTTGCCTGGACCTTACCTGGAGCGTCTGGTGGGGTGCAATGCCTCCAACTTCGCTGATGTGGTCTCTACCGGAGAGAGGGTGGAGAATTACCTGAAGACCTACAAGAGCCACAATGGAGGTGGATCTTCGTCAGGAGTAAAGAAGCCATTTATGGGAGGACAGAAGCAGAGGGAAGGGGGCGTGAATTCTGTGTCTCCATATCAAAATAGGAATAACCAAGGGAATAACTTTCAAAACTATCATCGGCAACCGTTTGTTGCAGCTGTGACTATTCCGGCTGCAGCACCACTACAACAACAACAACCACAACGTCAGCAAACTCAGTATCAACAACAACAACAGCCAGGTAACAGACCCTCCTATCAGCAGAGGCAGAGGATGATGGACCGGCGTTTCGACACTCTTCCAATGTCGTACGCTCAGCTGCTTACAAGTCTTCAACAACTACAACTTGTGCAGCTACGCACTCTGGCTCCTCCGGTTGGTAGACTTCCGGTGGGCTACGATGCCAATGCTAGGTGTAGTTTCCACTCTGGGGCACCTGGCCACAATATTGAGAACTGCAAAGCTTTTAAGCACGTAGTTCAGGACCTCATAGATTCAAAGGCTATCAACCTTGCAACGGCTCCTAATGTCGTCAACAATCCCATGCCACAGCATGGTGGTGCAAACGTGAATATGCTGGAAGAAACAGCCAAGTCCGTTAAGGATGTGTTGAAGTTGAAGACTCCGTTGTTGGAAATTAAGGAATGCTTGCTGAAGGCCGATGTTTTCCCCGGTTGTGGGAAAGGTTGTTTGGATTGCGCTACACAGGGTAAGGATTGCTTGAAGCTGCAGCAGGGTATCCAGGTCTTGCTTGACAATGGTACCCTCCAAGTTGAAGACTTGTCTGTCAAAGAGTTTGTTGAAGGGGTAGTTGAAGAGGTGTTTGAAGATGCTGTTGAAGAATTCACAGATGTTGTTCCTGCTGATTGTGTATTTCCCATTGATGTATTTAATTTTTCAAATGTTGTTGCTGATACACCAAACAATGTGTCTGATTTTGATGTAACTGAACTTGATTCCGGTGTTCCGGATGTTTTTGTTTCAATGAATGAGATTCCTGAGTATGACTATGATGTCGCTACTATCACCATCTTTTACCCGACTAATCAGATCAGTGTGCCAGAAGCGCAACCAGTGCCACCAGTGCGACCGACCGCTATGACAATCACAACCCCTGGTCCTTTACCTTTCACAAGCGATAGGGCCATTCCTTGGCATTATGGGGGGAGTGTATACACACACGATCATGGGGTGGAACGACCTTTGAAGGTAGAAGAGGGTTAGAAGTCTGAACTCGAAGTTGAAGGTCCCGCAGTGGACAATGTTGGTGGAATCGGGCGATTCACCAGGAGTGGCAAACTATTCTCGCCACCCGTTACCCAAACTGAGAGCACTGATGCCGCGGTTAAGGCCAAAGGCAAGCAAGTTGTAAATGAGGGCACTTCTGCACCCCGGACTGGCTCAGAGCCTACTTTCTCGAATGATGTGGACGAGCTCTTAAGAATTATAAAGAAAAGCGACTACAAAGTAGTCGATCAGTTGATTCAGACGCCGTCTAAGATATCCATTCTCTCACTCCTATTGTGTCAGAGGCACACAGGGAGGCACTTCTGAAGGTCCTTAATGCTGCATATGTGCCTCAGGAGATCTCAATAAACCAACTAGAAGGGATCATTGCAAATGTTCATGCAAGCAACGGGTTGGGTTTTACTGATTCTGATTTAACACCAGCTGAACGCAACCATAACAAAGCTTTGCATATCTCAATGGAATGCAAAGACACCGTGTTATCTCATGTTCTGGTGGATACAGGTTCCTCTCTCAATGTGCTACCCAAGAGAGCCTTGTCAAGGTTAGAAGTAGAGGGTTTGGTCCTGAAGCCTTCAGATCTTATTGTGAGAGCCTTTGATGGTTCTAAGAGGTCGGTGTTCGGAGAGGTAGAATTGCCAATTCAGATTGGATCACAAACCTTCAACACTGTCTTCTATGTGATGGATATCAACCCTTCGTATAGCTGCTTGTTGGGTCGTCCCTGGATCCACAACGCTGGGGCAGTCTCTTCAACTTTACATCAGAAGATCAAGTTCCCAGTCAATGGAAGAATTATCACTGTCTGTGGTGAGGAGGACATCCTGGTCAGTAACCTGTCTACATTCAAGTATGTAGAGGTGGAAGGTGAAATTCATGAGACCCTGTGTCAGGCCTTTGAGTCAGTTCAGATCAAGGATGCAGCTCCGGTGGAAGGGGTTAAAGCAGGAGCCCCCATCTCATCTTTCAAGCAGGCGCAAGCCTTGGTAGATTCAGGTATTGCTCCCGGTTGGGGACGTCTGTTGGAGTTACCAATGAAAGACGACAAGTTCGGGATTGGGTATCAACCAGCGCTGACTTCTACAACTTCAGCACTTCAGACTCGTCAGGGGCCGATTACTTTCTCCAGTGCTGGCATCATCCAATATGGCCAGATCTCTGCGATCAACGATGAAAATGGAGATAGTCATTGCGACATCGACAACTGGGTGCGTCCGAGGATCCCTGGTGAAGTCATCAACAATTGGTCTTCCGAGGAAATTGTTCAAGTCACTCTTCTAGAGGAGTAATTTTTCTTTGTTTTATTCATGCATGTCCAAGTCTTACGTTCCGCCCAGGGCGTAATGACTCATTGTAGGGCTCATCTATGTGAATACCTGCATTGTTTATCATAAATGAAGGACGTCTTTTGCATTCAAAATCTTGTTCACTATTTTTCTATTTTTACAGTTTTCAAAATTTCAAAAGAATAAAAATATTTGGCAATGTTTTGTTTAGTTTTCACTCACTGTCCACACTCATAAGCACATACCATCACTCATGCAGATGCACATCACCGGATCCTATTGATAACGATTCTGTTATGGCTCGCTTCGACTTCGAAAACCCAATCTTCCAAGCTGAAGAAGAGGGTGATGAAGACTGTGAACTCCCTGAACAACTTGACAGGCTGTTAAAACAGGAGGAAAGGGTCATTCAACCGCATCAAGAGTCTACTGAAGTGATTAATCTTGGCACCGAGGACGTCAAGAAAGAAATCAAGATAGGGGCTGCTTTGGAAGATGATGTGAAGAAGGGGTTGATTAAATTGCTGCAAGAATATGTTGACATCTTCGCTTGGTCTTATCAGGACATGCCAGGGCTTGACACAGATATTGTGGTACACCGTTTGCCTCTCAAAGAAGGTTGTCCTCCGGTCAAGCAGACTCTCAGAAGAACAAGACCGGAGATGGCTGTCAAGATAAAGGAAGAAGTGCAGAAACAGTTGGATGCAGGGTTCCTAGCGGTCACCAATTATCCGCCATGGGTCGCAAACATCGTTCCAGTACCTAAGAAGGATGGAAAGGTACGGATGTGTGTCGACTACCGGGATCTGAACAGAGCTAGCCCTAAAGATGATTTCCCATTACCTCACATCGACGTTTTGGTGGATAACACAGCTCAGTTCTCGGTATTCTCCTTCATGGATGGCTTTTCTGGCTATAACCAAATCAAGATGGCACCAGAAGACATGGAGAAGACAACTTTCATAACCCCATGGGGCACCTTCTTCTATAAGGTGATTTCGTTTGGTCTGAAAAACGCTGGGGCAACATATCAACGAGCTATGGTGACTTTATTCCATGATATGATTCATCATGAAATTGAGGTTTATGTGGACGATATGATTGCCAAATCTCAGACAGAAGAAGAACATCTGGTGAATCTGCAGAAGCTGTTTGAGCATTTAAGGAAATTCAAGCTGAGGCTTAATCCGAACAAGTGCATTTTCGGGGTGAGGTCTGGAAAATTTCTAGGTTTTATTGTTAGCGGAAAAGGGATTGAGGTGGATCCTGACAAGGTAAAAGCGATACAAGAGATGCCTGAGCCAAGAACAGAGAAGCAAGTCCGTGGTTTCTTAGGAAGGTTGAACTACATTGCAAGGTTCATCTCTCACCTAACAGCCACGTGTGAGCCAATTTTCAAATTGTTGAGCAAAGATCAGGCTATCAGGTGGAACGACGATTGTCAAAGGGCTTTTGAAAAGATAAAAGAGTATTTGCAGAATCCTCCTATCCTTATGCCTCCAGTCTCAGGGAGACCACTGATTATGTACTTGACAGTACTTGACAATTCTATGGATTGTGTTCTCGGTCAACACGACGAGACAGGTAGGAAAGAACATGTCATCTACTACTTGAGTAAGAAGTTCACAGATTGCGAGTCGAGATACTCAATGCTTGAGAAGACATGTTGTGCACTTGCATGGGCTGCTAAGCGATTGAGACAATATATGCTGACTCACACAACTTTACTGATCTCCAAAATGGATCCAGTCAAGTACATATTTGAGAAGCCAGCTCTTACCGGAAGGGTTGCTCGTTGGTAAATGGTACTGACAGAGTACGACATCCAGTATACATCCCAAAAAGCCATCAAAGGGAGTATTCTGTCAGACTATCTTGCTCAGCAGCCGATTGATGATTACGAGCCGATGAAGTTTGATTTTCCAGATGAAGACATCATGTTCCTCAAGATGAAAGACTGTGAAGAGCCAGTTGTTGAGGAGGGACCTGATCCAGATGAAAAGTGGACTTTAATGTTTGATGGGGCCGTCAACGCCAGAGGAAGTGGAATTGGTGTTGTCATTACAACTCCGAAAGGTGCCCACGTGCCTTTCACGGCTCGTCTGACTTTCGAATGCACCAATAATGAAGCTGAGTACGAGGCCTGTATCTTGGGTATTGAGTAAGCCATTGATTTGAGAATCAAGACTCTGGACATCTTCGGAGATTCAGCTCTAGTGATCAATCAAGTGAATGGTGATTGGAATACTCTCCAGCCCACTCTGGTCCCCTACAGAGATTACACGAGAAGACTGTTGACTTTCTTCACAACAGTAAAGCTGTATCATATACCTCGTGATAAGAACCAGATGGCAGATGCTCTTGCTACTCTATCCTCCATGATCAAGGTGGTTCGGTGGAACCATGCTCCCAGGATCGATGTTATGCGCCTTGATAGGGCCGCGTATGTGTTTGCCGCTGAACTAATGGTTGATGACAATCCCTGGTATCACGATATCAAGTGCTTTCTGAAGAATCAAGAGTACCCTGCAGGGGCATCCAACAATGACAGAAAGACTTTGAGAAGATTGGCAGTCAGTTTCTTCTTGAACAAAGACGATGTGCTGTATAAGAGGAACTTCGACATGGTTTTGCTCAGATGCGTGGACAAACACGAGGCGGACATGTTAATGCAGGAAGTTCATGAAGGTTCCTTCGGTACTTATGCCGGCGGACAGGCAATGGCTAAGAAATTGTTAAGGGCGGGTTATTACTGGATGACCATGGAATCAGATTGTTTCAAGTATGCTCGGAAGGGCCATAAATGCCAGATTTATGCTGATAAGGTGCATGTGCCGCCGAATCCTCTGAATGTGATGTCTTCGCCGTGGCCGTTTGCAATGTGGGGCATTGACATGATTGGAAAGATTGAGCCGACTGCTTCCAATGGGCATCACTTCATCCTTGTTGCCATCGACTATTTCACCAAGTGGGTCGAAACAGCATCGTTCGCGAATGTCACCAGACATATGGTTGCCCGTTTCATTAAGAAGGAAATCATTTGTCGCTATGGGATTCCCGAGAAAATCATTACTGATAATGGTTCCAATCTCAATAACAAAATGATGAGGGAGTTGTGCCAGAACTTCAACATTCAGCATCACAATTCTTCCCCCCTATCGTCCTAAGATGAACGGTGCTGTTGAGGCAGCAAATAAGAACATAAAGAAGATTGTGCAGAAGATGGTCGTCACGTATAGAGATTGGCATGAGATGCTACCTTTCGCCTTGCATGGGTACCGCACTTCAGTACGTACATCGACCGGGGCAACCCCTTACTCCCTGGTGTATGGTATGGAAGCAGTCCTACCTGTTGAAGTGGAGATTCCTTCTCTAAGAGTCTTGTTGGATGTCAAGTTAGACGAAGCTGAATGGATTCGGACAAGGTTCAATGAGTTGAGTCTTATCGAAGAGAAGCGAATGGCAGCCATTTGTAATGGGCAGTTGTATCAGAGTCGGATGAAGAGAGCCTTTGACCAGAAAGTGCGCCCTCGATGTTTCCAAGTCGGAGATTTGGTGTTGAAAAGGATCCTTCCTCCTCAGACGGATCACAGGGGCAAATGGACTCCTAACTATGAGGGACCGTATATCGTCACCAAGGTTTTCGATGGTGGGGCCTTAATGCTTGCAACGATGGATGGTGAAGACTTCACTTCCCCGGTAAACTCAGACGCAGTTAAAAAATACTTCGCATAAAATAGACCCGCTGGACGGTAAAAAGAACAGTCCAGGCAAAAATGGCATCCCGACGAACCAAGAAAATGAAAAGGTTCGGGCAAAAATTAGGGATTTAAAAATGAAAAGATCGTACACCCGGTAAGTTGAAAACCTGAAAAGGCAACTTAGGAAAAAATTGGTATCCCGTTGGGTTGAAAACCCGAAAAGGGAAATCCAGGCAAAAGTTAGGGATTTAGCGAATGACTGCGTTCTGAGTAGTTCTGAATATCATCTCGTGTCAATAACCGGAAACTTCCGAAAGGTAGGAAACAGTCCAATCACTTTTTTAGAAGGCTGATCATCTGGAGGATCTTGAAGACGGGCAAGTCATAGCAGAATTGGAACCCAGTAGAAATCCATTTCACATTGCCACTAGATTAATTTTTATTTTGCGATTACCTCTTCCTAGGGATTGCTTCCTGATGTAAATGCCTATTCAGAGGCCATTCAATCAATAAAATCATGTTACTCAGTATATCTCTGTTTTCATTTTCATTTTACTGTTTTGTTTGCAAAAATGACGTCCGAATTTTTGATAAAACATTGCATCATGACATATAGGGGCTTTACAGGTATATGCTTAATAAACATTTAAAGTTGCTGTGAATTTTAAGTGCTTTGGATCTTCTATTCAGAACAGATACCCTCGGGGCATTTCCTAAGCATGTGTGTCAGACTATACGCTCCCCAGCGGAGTTGACAGTACCAGACCGTATCTTCCCAGCAGAAGTAGTTGCTCCTCAGAGTTCGATGCCAGATCGATGTTTTCGATCCCAGATCGATGATCTCTTTCCTGGAAGCATAACCTCGGTACCATATTGGTGTTTGCTCCCCCCTGCTGAGTCATCTCTCGTAGATTATGGTTGCCAGGACCACTATCGCTTTCCCCAACAACAGGTTTTCAGCGCCGTTCTCTCCCCAATCAGAGTCTCGGTATCTCGTCATTGCTAGAACACCGTGTGGCGGGTCATTTCCCCACATAGTCCTTTGTGTTGTGCATCTCCAGCAGCCTTGCCAGGGTCCAAAAGATTGTGATCATTTCCCCAACAGGATTCCTTGCTTCGGCTTGGCATCCTCCCCAGCATTTCGCATCCCTGCATGTAGAATCATATTGCATTGCATCCTCCCAAATCGCGTAGCATTTCCATTTTCATGGAGCATTACGCCATTGAAAAATTCAAACATACGCATGTAAGCATGAAACATTCTCGGTATCCCAAGTGATAAGCCAGAAGTTTGTTTCCAGTGCTCAGACTGAAGGTTGTTCATGACTTATTATCCCCAGCATGGGTCGTTGGCCCGTGTGCCGCCTCAATTATTATTGTTCCCTATTTCTGCCGATGCTGACAGGCATGAAGTTTCCGGTATTCAGACTGAAGTAGCGTTCAGGCCAGTTTTCCGATGTTCAGATCGAAGAAGTTTCCGACATTCAGGTCGATGCAACTTGTGGCGTTCAGGCCAGTTTCTGGTATCCAGACCGAAGTGGCATTCAGACCAGTTTTTTCCGATTTTCAGATCGAAGAAGTTTCTGACATTCAGGTCGATGCAACTTGTGGCATTCAGCCCAGTTTCCGGTATCCAGACCGAAGTGGCATTCAGGCCAGTTTTTTCCGATTTTCAGATCGAAGAAGTTTCCGACATTCAGGTCGATGCAACTTGTGGCATTCAGGCCAGTTTCCGGTATCCAGACCGAAGTGGCATTCAGGCCTGTTTTTTCCGATTTTCAGATCGAAGAAGTTTCCGACGATCAGGTCGAAGTACTTGTGGCATTCAGGCCAGTTTCCGATTTTCAGATCGAAGAAGTTTCCGACGATCAAGTCAAAGTACTTGTGGCATTCAGGCCAGTTTTCCGATTTTCAGATCGAAGTGGTGTTCAGACCAGATTTCCGGTGATCAGACCAACATTGATACTCTCATATTTCGATGCTTAGTGTTCAGACTAATGTGCGGCGTTCAGGCCATGGGTATTCCTGTGTTACCATTTATTTTGGTATCCAGGTTAACTTTCTGTTTCGGTACTCAGGCCAATTTTCACCGTACCAGACGGATTCTTATTTTGAGATTGCTTCTTTGCCGATTCTGACAGGCATTGTTAATTATTTCATAGGGATTCAAGATCAAAATCCGGGTCTTCTTAGTATCATACCATATCCCTAGCAGGGAAGAAAATTAAAAAAGAAGAGAATCCTGCATTCATGCATATCATACCATATCACATCATGTCATAGGGATTCAGGATCAAAATCCGGGTCTTCTTAGTATTTAACCATCTCCTACTATGATCATATGAAGAGTGTCCTGCCTCATATTCTCTAGTTGAAGACGCTTAAATAGGGGCAACTGTCATACCCCGATTTTGGCCCTGAAATTTTTCTCCATTTATCACTCGTTTGCATTATTTCTTCATTCACATTAAAAAAAAATTCCATTCATATTCAAGAATTTCCACATACTAATTCATAGTTCGATTACTTCATTCATTCATTAAATCATAATCATCCATGTACATGGCATAGGAATAGCTTATAAAACAAAAAACATCACCACATGAAGACATGGAGTTTCTAAGAAGCAAAGAGGGATCCTAGAACTCTTTTGTGAACTTGTTTCTATCCGCCTTCCAATTATTGAATCTCAAAGGGAATGTCCCCTAAACTTGAAGGAAGCCATATCTAGCATATGTTTCGCTGCACCTAGGTGTGCGGATCTGCCAGAATTGTTGCAAGTTCAATTGCTGATTTCTTCACCTTTTGTGTGGTGATGTTGGTGGACGAGAGCATGTTCGATGTGCACTTGAAACTGTGGGCCCTTTGAATACCCTGCCAATTTTGCAAGGCTTTGAAGTTCTAGCAGGAGAACATGATATGATTATAGAAGTGAAGCAATAGGGCGCCACTTTTAGGCTTATTACAGTCTGGTTTATTAGAATTCCAGATTGGGACATGAGTACAAGAGTTTAGTTTCAATGTTCCAAGCTGGAGAAATCATTTGTGACATGTTTGCTGGTATAGGTCCTTTTGCCACTCCTGCCGTACAAAAAAGGGATGCTTAGTCTATGCAAATTATTTAAGTCCAAATAGTATCCACTATCTGAAGATTAATGCCAAAATCAACAAGGTTGATGATCAAATATCTTCATACAAAATGGATGCTAGACCGTTCATATCCTAGTTGGTGTAAATGCCAAATTTTGAGCATAAGATAGAAAATGATGTTCCCATTGTTGATACATGTTACACATACAAAATACAAGACAATACTGAATCAAATTCAAAAAATGAGTTGCTGAAAAGTTGATACAAAAGACCTAGGAAACTGCTCTAACACAAAACATTAATACTACTTTAGAGGATATTCAAGATCCAGGGGAAGGCCTGCATACTAACGAGCCTGTGACAGTTCAGCCGGTTTCACTTAACCTCATGCCAAATAATCCTGATTGCACCTAAAATGAAATAAATAATACCCCGCCGTTGGGTTTACATCAACACAGTTTCAAGATATTGCCAATGTTTTGCTGCACACCCGAAGGTTGGTTTATTTATGGATGCAACTTTTAGATCAGTTCGCGTGGTTGTTAGTTATCTTGGGATTACACTGATAATTTGCTACAAAGATTTTTCCATGGAATTCAATCTTTCATCTGGACCAGTAGTATATTTTCTACGCCAGCAATGTGAGGCTTCTCTACAGTTTATTCGGTCGTTGTGCCAGCATGTTCTGCACACACAGCTGCACCCAAAAAGAAGTTGAGCATGCTCGTAGAAGCCACTTGGGATTGATTGTCCATGTCCCTGCGCAGAATGAAGGGATAAGCAGTTTTGTGAGCAAGACGAATTTCGTGGATGTAGCAGGTTATGGAGATGCTAGAAGGAAAAACGATGAAAGACGAGTTCTCTTTCGGGAAAGTAAACTCACACGCATGTTGCAGGACTCTTTGAGGGGAACTAGCAAAGTCTTGTCAGTTTCGTGCTTGAACCCATCATTTTTCCAAAACGGTGTGTACATGTTTAGCCTAGTCTCATCGGACGTCCTCTGATTCCACGATGAAAACTGCAAGTTCAACAAGAAAAAACTTAGATTCCACAAAGCTCAGGTGCAAGTAACAGAGTGGAAAACCATATTTTTTTAGTGTTTCTATTAAATATGTTTGAAACAACCAACCTCCATATGCTCATGACCAAGATACCAAGGGGAGTGAACCAATGGACCTGCATTGAGCTACAAAAGAAAACTACAAAATAGGTCAGCAACAACATCAAGTAGCCTTCAAACTTGTAATCACAAATAAGCAAACAATGGCCAAACATCATAAAACAATGCATTGCAACCAGCCTGCAGCAGTTCCAACAATGGAAATGCATAACACTCTCCAACACAACAAAACAAGTAGAACCTGCAACAAACAACAAAGTTAGCAGCAGGCACAATGTTCACAAGCTGACTTCAATTTGAAACCAATAGCATGGAAGTTCATTAATATTCTAATTAAATTAACCTTCAGTTCCAACCTTGACAGTATGTTAGCAGTAGTTTCCTCATCATTAGCATCAAGACAATAATGCACAACTACATGCCAAGTTCATGATGCAAGCCTTTCCATCATATGACCATGACATCTACATACCACTGACCTATCATCGTGCTAGAATCCCTCCAGCTAAATTCCAGAAACCTGCATCAAGTCAGCATCTAACCTAACCAATACCATACTCAGACCAACGCCAAATGCATATGCATTCCAATGGCCTACAACATTCTTCAACCAGAACCATTACCTTAGGGAAAGCCACAAATCCGCCGAGACAATGTCAAGGACAAATGGAAACATGTCATGCAGCATGTGAAAAAAAACCAACCTAGTTATGCTGCATAAACCATGACCAAAACCACAGCCTGTACTCACTTCACTTCACCAAGCCTGCATTAACAATTCAGCAGTCAACATTCAATCATGACAGCATAACAGATGGGCAAACCATAAGACAAAACCTGCAATGCATCCAAACAGCAGCAACAGTTCAGGCAGCCTACCTTTTGGCCTTGGAGATATCTCTTTTGCTGATGAAGGAATCTGCAACAAACAATCGCCCATCAATGTTTCACGCTCAAACTTGTACCCGTCCTGTTTCAATTGTGCCCCTGGTCCGCAACCTCATCCATTACCCCAAAGTTTCACTGCAGTAAAAAAGGTAGGGTCAATTGGCAAGCGTTAAAAATCCAGAAAATTCCCAAATTAGAATTAAGACAAAAATAAGGAAGAAAGCACGAGCTCAGAATACCATTTTCGGTTTTAGCATTAACAGGGCGATTTGATTCTGAGAACATCCAAAGTGCTTTGCAGAGTTACTCTTCTGGAACATCAAAGACACCCTTTGAAACCCTAATTTGTAAAGCATAAATAGAAAACGAATCAGTGAAGGGATGGACAACGAAAAAATCGGAGGCGGAATTGAAACTTAAAAGCAAATCAAAACCCTAAATCCCAAATCAAAAAAACCGGTATTGGAAAGGAGGAGGAAGATTTAAGCTCACCTGATTCGTCGTCGCCAAAGGTGAGATTTCTTTTGTTGAGCATTTGAGTTTGAATGAGCGTCTGAGTTTGAGAGAGATTAGTTGAGGACGATTGAGAGATTTTGAGAGAGAGAGGGTTGGACGCGTTTGAGAGACGATTGGGTGAGGTTGAGGACGATTGAGTGAGATTGAGAGCGAAAGGGAGATTGAGACGGAAGCGGCTACGTGGTGTGAGAGAGGTTTCGTTGAGGTTGATAAGCGAAGGTTGAGGACGATGAGAGAGAGAGAGATTCTTTGAGTTTGATAGAGAATTCGTGAGATTGTGAGAAAGGAGACGGAAGTGTCTTCTGCTTTGGTTTCCTTATTTTCTTTTTTTAAATTTATTTTAAACAGAATAAGTTTTTTGAAACATTAAAGATTTTTGTTTAAAATTCCTAGGTTATTTAGTTAATAATTGTTTTATGTTTTCAACTTATCCCCCATTGTAAACCCAACAGCCAAGCGGTTGGGTTTAATTATTGGTAGTCCAACAGACTTTTTTTTTTATTTTAGTTTTTATTCTAATGTTTAATCTATTTTGGTTTATATATTTAAAGTAGCATCAAAATAATAAATAACCATGAGTGGTCTGGTGGAGAAGTGTAGTATCATAGTCTTGAGTGGGGTGGGTTCAATACTCATGTATAGCATGTTTTTAGTATTTTATTTTCTTTTAGCATTTTATTTTCTTTTAGTATTTTATTTCTTTTAACATTTTTTGTTATGTTTATACTTTATTATTTTCATAGTTTCATTATCATAACATAGATTTGTTTTCTTTTAATTTCATCATTCATTCAAAACCATTTTTAAACTATAAAAATCATATTTTTCTCGATTTAATATCGAGCCCTTTTTTTCACACCTTTGTAAGTCGATTGCTTTTTAAGCATCGCCATCAACCTCACATAGCTTACTCTTGGGCTTTCTTACAATGAGCCGGTTCTCTTGCACTTACACTCATATTTCGCATCATTTGTTGTTTGGGCCTGATCTAATTATTTCATGATTTTGAATCCCCATTTGACAAAATGTACCCCACTTCCCCAATGTGTATATAATGTTGTATTGTTTTATTTCTCTATTTGTTTTAGACACTAACCAAAGAGTAAAATCCACCATTTCTGAAGAAAAAAAAATACAAAAATATGACTCGATCCAACATCGAGTATTTTCTCAATAAACAAATCAATTCATTTCGCCCTCCTATTCTTTTCCTTTTCTTTCAAACTTTCATCAAATGCTTGATTCAACGTCAAGCCATTTTCTCTAATAAAAACTCAAAAAATATTAATTCATAGTCAAGACTTTTTCAATAAAGATGGAAGTGGAACGTGGTGTATACCACGCACTCCTGAGACTAGGATTCGAGATGTATATCTCGCCAATCCTAGCTCTCACCATCATCCAATTTATCCACTTTGCTCTATCAAACACTCATTCAAATCTTTCTCAAACGTCCATCAATACTTGATCTAGGTCAAGTCATTTTCACAACAAAACTCAAAATACCTAATTCTTATTTAACACTTTTTCAATAAAGGTGGAAATGGAACATGGTGTATACCATGCACTCCTGAGACTAGGATTCGAGATGTATATCTCGCCAATCCTAGCTCTCGCCATCGTCTAAAATTGTCAATGTGGTTTCTTCAAACCCTTTCTCAATAAAACCTAAAAACACTTAATCTCTATTAAACACTTTTGCAAATAAAGATGGAAATGGAACATGGTGTATACCATGCACTCCTGAGGCTAGGATTCGAGATGTATATCTCGCCAATCCTAGTTCTCGCCATCACTCAAAGCACATCCAACCAATCAAACTCTTTTTTCTCGCCGCCGTGCGACCAATCAAAAACCTTTTAAAATGAAAGATATATTGTCTTAAGAGATACAAAACAATGTTTCGGCCACGATTGTTGAGTAGAGATAAATGACGCTTTTCCGAATGTAGATTTGTAAATCCTAAACACTTAAGTACATATTGCATGACAACTCTAGGGCAGAACTTCCCCATTTCTTTTAGACCTTCCGTGCGTCTCCGATCTTGTGGCATGTCAATCCATCCTATTGCAAAGAGGTAACTGCCTAAGACTCGATTCAGCGAGCTGCGACACCTACTGCTAGGACGTGAACACATTGCCCACTCTCCTCTGACATAACTAGTGTCCTCCTTTGTAAGTCCATGTTCAGATGGCAATCCCTATGTAGCCGAACTACGGCAACTCTGATTCTCATGTTCAGATGAGATACGTAGGCACAAGATGCGATGTCTTGCCGAGTTAGACTGACAACTAACAACTAATCTTTGTTTGTTTTCGCCCTCGTTGCGATCGAGACCTTCCCTTTCTCTTGCCCTAGTTGCAATCGAGACCCTTATTCCCGTAGTTTGAACTACGTTTTGCTCTGATTCTCATTCCAGATGAGATACGTAGGCATAAGATGCGATGTCTTGGCGAGCACACATCTCTTTCACCCATAGGTAGCCGAGCTACGAAGACTCTGATTCTCATATTCAGATGATATACGTATGCAATGGATGCGATATCTGTGCGAGTCATTTTTCTTTTGACCCTTTTAGTAAATAGTACATTAGATAAACACACACCCTTTAGACAAGAACAACAAGAGTGGATCCTGTAGAGTACTACGGATGCGTAGGGGTGCTAATACCTTCCCTTCGCATAATCGACTCCCGAACCCAAGATTTGGTTGCGAGACCGTGTCTTTTCCTTTCCTTTTTCCAGGTTTACTTCGAGCGTTTCCTTCCCCTCCTTTGGGATAAATAACGCACGGTGGCGACTCTTTTGTCATTTTTTTCTTTCGCCGGTTGTTTTTTCGCACACTATATTTTTTTTCAGGTTGCGACAATGTGGCCACAACAAGCAAGTCATCCTCCTAGGTCTTGTTCAGAAGATAAAGAGATTAAAATGCAAGCCTGAGGGTTCATTGAATGGATCACTAACCATCTGAGGGTTTGTGCTTCAAATTAGGGTTTCTTGATTCTTCAAGGAGAGTTGATCATCATCTTTGGAAATGGTACATCATCATGGTCTTGTCATCACCAAGAGATTCCTTATGCTTGATCAGATATCTTGAGATTAGGGTTTTGACCTCTGGTCAACCCTAATCATCTGAATTGTGCCAATCAGGGCTTATCAAGAAGATGGGGTTTTCATTGAGATGGGGGATCATCATATGATTATATTGAGCTTATGGAAGCTAGGGTTTCATCATTGAGCCATTTCATCAGGAGTTTGAGGCTCAAGTTCAACAATGCACAGCCAATTCATCTATCAGTCAGAAAAAGTCAACCACAAGTCAACTGGTGGATTTGGAGGTGGGAGAGGGTTAGAGACACTTCATTCATGTCTAAACAAGTTTCATTTGACATTTCAAACATCAAGAATGAAGAAAATAAAGCCAGATGAAAACTTTCCAAAAATAGAAAGTGACTTGTAATTCAAAATTGCCAAAAATGGAAAGGTTTTCTCCTTAAAATTACATGTCCAAAAATTCTTCAAATGAAATTTTGTCCAACATGAAAGTTGTATATCTTGCTCTCACCTTTCCAAAAAGTCCAAGAACATGAATTTCTCATTTGTGGTTGGCAAGTTATGATCAAATCATTGTCCAAAAAAGTTGAATTTCAAAGGTGCATAACTTTTGATTCAAAAGGCCAAATGGAGTGAAACTTTTTTGAGCAAGTTTCTTTTGATGTCCTCTATCCAAAACAAGCATTACATTTCATGAATTTTGCTCACACAAAAAGTGCATTTTTCAAGTGGATTTAATTTGAATTTTGGAGGGAAAAAGGTGTTTTTGCAAGATATTCATTGTTTTCACTCAATTCCACTTGCATTAGCTCACAAACATCATTTGAAACTTGCTCACAACCAGAAATTTTACTGTTACATTGGTTTTGTACATGTGAGGGTGGATTGGTCAATTGGCCATTTAGCATGAAACTTGCATTTTCACTAATCCTTTGTAATTACACTAATCATGATTACTAGCATCATTAACATCACATATATAAACTAAATTATAACTGTTTTCTGATTAACCATAACAGAATCAAGATCTAGATCTGAAAATCACAAAAATTCTTCAACTTCTTCTCTCACTTTTTTTGCAATTTTCTTCACAAACCTTGCCAAGATCTTCATCAATCCATGATCCATGTGCATTATTGAAGTTGTTGGAAGCAAGATTTCATCCTTTTCAAGCTGAATTCGTGGACTGTTAAAGCAAGCTTCAATAATGGCAATTCAAGATTTGCGCTAGATCCTTCACAATCAACACATAAACCTTGCTCCATTCAATCATTCAAGCATTAAGGAACTTCTATTTTGCACTTACAAGGCTTGATTCACACGATTTCGCAGCTGTCATCCAATTAAGGTCAGATTTCGACTTTAACCATTCATGAAATTGATATATGCTTTAGATAGATCCTTTCATGTGGAGTATTCTGCACTTTGTTTCATTGAAATTGGTTGAGAAACAAGGAAGTTATGTCGATTGGAAGTTTGATGCACCAATATGTTTTGCTTCGATTCTTTTTAATTAGGAAGAATTAGGACAAAATGAGTTTAGATTCGTGTTGTTGGTTGAAATACCTTTCCAATGATGTGTGGTTTGTTAATTTTGGTGAACATTTGTTCTTGGACGTATGAACTTGTGAAGAACATGGATGAATGCTAGGGATTTTTCCAGAAATCATGTTTAGATCCAGTTTTTCACTCTTTGCATGCGCTGAAGTGTTTTCGGACTTGTGATTGGACCACGTGTCCTGGCCATGCATGAGCGCGCGCTGCAGTTTCAAATTCATACCTGCTTCGATCCTTGCTGAGGACATTCCATTTTTGCCTTTTGCCTTTTTTCTTCATATATGCCATGCCATGTTCATGCCTTTTCATGTCATTTTTTTATTTTCTTCCACATGAAAAAAATAATATCTCACAAACTATTGATTCAATTGACATGAGATTTTTTGTACCATGATCCTTAGGATGTCCTCTATTTTTTGGTGATTTTTATTAAAATTGTGCACGTGTGATTTTTTGAATGACCTAGGGTTTGTTTAGATGTGTTCTTTCATGCACCTTGCTTGATGTTTTGATCATGAAATGATGATGCTTAATCCAAAATTCTTGAAATTTTACATGTGCAAACTAGAGACCTTAAGTGACATTTTGGCTTTTAGTTTGTGATTTTATCATTCCTGGTTTGTGAGATATGATCATTTGAATCTAGGTGTGACAATTTGTGTCACACCATTTCTTGTCTAACTTCCTGATTTTATTTGCCTTTCCATATGAACTTGAATTGAGCTGAATTTTTGCATGATGATGATTAGGTATGTTAGGATGTCTTGTGAATTTTTCTGGAATTTTTTATTGCATTTCCTATTTGTTTGAGAATTTCTCTTCTGTTTGACCAAATGTGGACCTTTTGTGAGTCATGATTTTAAATGTTTTGTGAAATTCTTGATATGTATTGGATGGACTTGAAATTTTGTGGAGTGATTCTAGACACATTAAAGTTTGCCATGGTTTTGGTTTGGTTCATTTATCATGTTCCTACTCTGTTTTGTGCTTGCTTGAAGTTGATGCATGATTTGGTTCCTTGTTTGGACTTGTTTGAGCATGCTTTGACTTAGGGATTTTAATTGACTTGCTTCCCATTGTCCAATTGACTTGAAATTCGGTATGATGGTCATGTTATGAATGATGTTTAACCATGAATTTTTTGGGAATTTATTGAAATGTTTGTGAGTTGATTTGAATTGGATCTTTCTGTTTGGTCCTATGAAGTTCTAAATTGCATGCTTTGTACTCTTTGCCTCATGAAATGATAATGGTTGATGATATGAATGTGAGATCACCTGGATTTCATTCTTATTTGATTGATCTTGATTTTTGATAAGTTTCATGTTCTGTTTTGGTTTATTGCTCCCATTTTGACCCTAGTCTTGTACTAGTGGTTTGCGTTCTCACATTTGAGCTTTGTTTCAGGTCAAAGAGCACAATTGCTTATACTTGGTGATGTGCACTCAATTGGGATTGGTTTATTGCTTATTTATGACTAACCTTGAGTTTGTTTTGTAGGCATTGAGATTTATGCTTAGGCCTTGTGGCTTGCACCTATGTGCATTGATGCTTGTTATCTGTTTGTGCTGTGGACTTATGATTTTCTGTTTGACTTTTGTTTGTCTGGTATACTGACTATGTTGGATTGATTTCAGGTACCTTAGTTGCTATAGTTCATTTCGAACTTGCTTGTGCTGTTGCTTGGTTGTTTAACCAATTGAGGTAGAATTTCTTTTCTCCATGTAGTCTGGAAGACCTGGCCTGTTACTTGGCCAGGCACCTGTCTGAAGTCCTCCTTAAGAGGCAATGCCTGTGATTGTTTATTTTTGTCCCCAAGCAGGAAAAGACCTTGGTTAAGGCAATTGGCAGGTACAAAAGATGTGCAATCCATCTCCTGTTATTCTTGTTGAGTCATCCCTTTGCTCACACAACTGGTGTTGATGCATTGTGGATAGTAACCCAAGATCGTTGTACAGTTGTACAGTTGAGTCAGTGTCATAAGTGTAGAAGGGTTCCCACTTTCTGAACCCACACTTCTTTGTCTGAAGCTCTCCCTGGCCAGGGATAAGATCTGTGAGGCACACCCCTCACTTCTTATTTCATCTGCTTCACCCTAACTCTCAATGTTAGGGTTAAGAGCTAACATCACCCGATACAGTTGGTTTGCTTTTGCAGCCTAACCCTTTGTTTGAGCCCACTTTGTCTGTATATAGTGTGTGCTAATTATGAATGTTTGCTTTGTTTTGATTATGCTTGCATGCTTTGCTTTTCCTGTTTAGGATTAGCTTGCTGCCTGAGCAAGATAGATAGCCAACCTTAACTTAGGGATGATATGCATGATAACATCTAGGCTCGAGTCATAGTCTCCCTAGTTGTGTCTCCCTCTGTATCTGGTTAGGCTAGTCTTTCTCCCCTGTTCAGGGGAACTACGTTGCCCTGATCCTCATACCAGATGAGGTACGTAGGCAGGAGGTCGCACGAGATCTCTCCGGGCACCCTTTTTGTTTTTTCACCCTTTTCCTTTTTGTGTGTGTTTGCTTAACAGTTGTTAGGCTCGAGTTTCCGACTCCTTAGTAACTTATTGTTTGTTATCTTCTTGTGTGTGTTAGGAGACGGATGTAAGCCCAGCGATTGGCATTCCGTATCCTATTGTTGTGTGCTTGGAGTCCGGTATAAGTCCATCCAGTGGCATCTGGTTTCCAGTGTGGGTTTGTTTGGTTCAGAAGCTGATGTAAGTCCAGCAATTGGCGTTCGGGTTCCATGTTTGCCTTTTGTGTTTTGTTTTGTTTCGGCGTGCGTGAGCCGAACTACGGTAGCTCTGATTCTCATTCCAGATGAGATACGTAGGCATAGGATGCGATATCCTAGCGAGCCCCCTCCCTTCTTCCTCCACCTGTGTTGTCTTCAGTGTGTGTGTGTGTGATGTTTGTTTTAGCAACCTTTTTCTATCTTTTGAGCGTGGATCCCGTCGAGTACGACGGATGCGTAGGGGTGCTAATACCTTCCCTTCGCATAACCGACTCCCGATCCCATTCTCTTTGGTCGCGAGACCATGCTTTTCCCAGGTTTACTTCGAGCGTTTCCTTTCCCTCTTTTGGGATAAATAACGCACGGTGGCGGCTCTGTGTTGTTTTGTTTTAGCCCGCCGGTTGTTTTTCGCGGATGCGACAGCTGGCGACTCTGCTGGGGACAAGAAGTTGACCTATTGCTGGTCCATCTTCCCTAAGTGAGTCTCTCCTAGCGTTCTAGGATAGTTTAGGTTGCTTTTGTTGCTCTATTTATTGCATTTATTATTCTGTTGTGTATATATTTGCATAAATACTTGCATGCATCATACTATCATGTTGCTGTCCTCTGTACAGGTGGTTCCTCTGTTTTGGGGTGGGTGTTCTGAGTGGGGCTAAAACCTAGGCCCGAGTATACACCTAGGATTAGTGTGGTCTCATGTTGCCTCTTTCATGTTAGGTCAACATGTGCTTGGCAATGTGATGTACCACAAGCCGGATGAGGTTCTTTTGAGGGAACTTTTCCTTTGTGGAGTATCCACTTTGGTTGAGTTACTTCATCTGAACTATTGACTCTGGTGACCGATCATTTCCCGGATCTTTGGTTTAGACGATCTCAGGAGAGCTACAATGGCACACCCGAAAGGGCAAACCCATTGAGTATCTTTGCCCGATTGTCGAGACTATTATCCGCCTTAGGATGACCTGATTAGAATTTACCTGTGAGGGGAGGGTGATTCTTACAGATGCATGTTCAGATGGTGACTTTGATGGTGACTAATGGTTCCGTTGATCAAAGTCCTATTTATAAGTCAGATTTATGGCCATTTATTTCTGAGACGCCGAAGTGTTGTCCGTGTTATTTAACAGTGGGGATCCGTTTATTTCAGGATTCCCCGGGCCGGTTCAGAGGTTCTTGTGGTTATCTGCTCAGAGATTGTCTGGTGATGATGGTGATGTACCTTTCAGTTCCGTTTATTTCGGAACTCCCAAGTCGGATTTGTGGTTACATATTCCTTCAGATGGTTGTGATCAGTTCAAAGATCAGGGCCTCAGTGCAACAGATGTTCAGATGACTTGGAGGATGGCACAGTGCATTGCATTCACGCATCAGCATCATCCATATTTTGCATTCATCGGCATCTAACTCATGTCTATCCATACTCAGGGTACATTCTCGATTAAGATTCTGGTTGAGAGACATCCTGATGTCAGAATGTTATTGTCGAAATTTTATCTGTCTCGATGAAACCAGGATCGAAAGATAGAAGCTTCCTCGTATGGATAGACGTTGCATTCATGCATAATCATAATAACTTGTCTTCTATTTTGCAGGTGTCAGTGTCTAACCTGTTTGATTGATACAGGAATGATGAATCCACCCAACGCCGACCTGTTTGAATTGAAAGAGATGGTGAGGGAGTTGTCCAAGGTTGTGCAAGGGCTCGCCGTGGGGCAGAGAGCAATTGTTGAGAGGTTGGAGAGGATTGAACGGTGGCTGAGAATGGGGAAAATCCAGGGAGATGCTCTGTCGTCTGGAGTAACGAAACCCTCTGGCAGTAGTCAGCACAGGAAGGATGTTGAATCAATAGATGTGCATGCCAAAAGGGGTAAGGAGCGTTACCATCCGTATGTTGCTGCAGTGACTATTCCTGCTGATAATTCATCTGTACTACAGCAACATCAACCACCTTTACAGAAAGTACAAAAAGTCGGGTGCCAAGTGAGAAGAAGGACGACAGACCGTCATTTCAATAGGCCGCCTGTGACTTACGCCTCGCTGTTTAAAAGGTTGAAGGATATTGGGTTGGTGCAGCCGAGGATATTGGTTCCAGGGAAACCGGATCAGAGGGTTGCCAGTTACGATGAGAATGTCAGGTGCAAGTTCCATGCTGATGCACCCGGACATCACATTGAGGATTGCAAAGCTTTTAAGCATGTGGTCCAAGATTTGGTGGATTCTAAAGCCATCAATTTTGCGCTGATGTCGGATGTTAATACTAACCCCATGCCGATGCATGGTCTTATGGGGGTGAATGTGATGTCCAAAGACAAGAGGAAAATGGATGAAACGAATGGGGATCAGTTAAAGATTCCAATGTCTGTGGTTCAGAAGCATCTGAGGAAGAGTGGGGCTTTCCCTGGTGTTGATAACTGTTGTGCGGCTGTCGCCACAAATGGGCATGCAATGATGAGGGAAACGATTCAAGGAATGATTGAAATAGAAATGGATGGTGAAAGATGTAAAGCACCCAGTCTGGCAGTTGAAGCCGTCAAGGTGGAAAATGCCATTATTGATGAGAAAGAGAAAAAGCCGTCCATTTCCTCTTACAAACAGGCAGTGGAGGTGGTGAGAAATGGAGGGATCCCAGGATGGGGAAGGATCATAGGCATCATGGTAAAGGCGGATATGTTTGGGATTGGCTATCAGGAAGGCCAAGATTCGTCTGAGCAAAATAGAGGACGTCGTCCACCGTTCGCATTTGTCAGTGCCGGAATGTTGGGTCCAAGTCATGCCTATACAGTGGGTGAAGAGATTGACAGTAACCGCGAGCTGGAGTCGTGGATAAAATCGTGCGTACCAGGAAGCTGGAAGGCCTAACAGATCATCAGTGTCATTCTACTGGAAGAGTAATATTTCTGTTTTCAGATTTTATTTGCATGAAAGCCATACGCGTTGCCCGACACGTAATGGTTCATTGTAAGGGCCACCTCATGTTTCATTCTACAACATTTTGCATCATAAATAAATGGATGTTTTTCAATTAAAAGCGGTGTTCCCTGTTTTTCATTTATTTTTGCAGTTTTAAAAAAAAAATAAAAAAAATGGCAATGTTTGTTTTCATTTTTCCCCTTTTTGATTTGTTTCGTTCCGACTTCGAAAAGTAATTCTCCGGATCTCGTTGATAACAATTTGGTTACACCTCTTATGACTTCGACAATCCGATCAATCATGCCAAAGAAGAAGGCGAAGAAGATTGTGATCTGCTGGAATTAGCCAAGTTGTTGAAACAAGAGGAGAAGGTGATTCAGTCGCACGAAGGGCGAGTTAAGCTTGTTAACCTGTATACTGCCGAGGTCAGAAAAGAAATGAAAATTGGGAGCCGCTTCAGAGGCGAGTCGAGAGCAGAATGGTAGCCTTGTGGGAAGAGTATGTGATACCTTCGCCTGGTCGTGTCAGGATATGCCAGGGTCGGATACCAATATCGTTGTGCGCAAGCTACCATGGAGAGAAGACTGTCCTCTAGAGAAGCAGGACGCCGATGCCACGTATTAGAGTGACTTTGTTTCATGATATGATTCATCATGAAATTAAATGCTATGTTGATGACATGATAGCAAAGTCCCAAACGGAAGAGGGGCATCTGGTAGATCTGGCCAAGCTGAATGGACCAGTTGAGACAATTCAAACTGAGGTTGAATTCGAATAAGTGCACTATCAGAGTGCGGTCCGGTAAGATGTTGGGGTTCATTGTAAGAGAGGAATCGAGGTTGATCCCGTTAAAAAAAAAGAAGAAGAAAAGAAAAACCAGAAGTGCCTGAACCGAGAACAAAAAAGAGGTTTGTGGTCTATTAGGTAGATTGAACTACATGTCATGGTTCACATCTCCTCTAACATCCACGTATGAACCCGTATGAAAACGGATCAAACGGTCAGGTGAAATAATGATTGCCAAGGGGCATTGAGAAATAAAAGAATGAGTTGCAGGAGCATCCGATTCTGTTGCCTCCCTTATGGAGAGAGACTGTTAATCTGGTACTTGACAGCCCTCGAGGGGTCTATGAGGTGCGTACTGGGGCAGCATGACGAGTCTGGTCGAAAAGAGCATGCAATTTACCTTAGCAAAAAGTTTACCGACTGTGAAACAATACATTCACTGTTCGAGAAAACTTGATGTACTTTGGCATAGGCTGCTCGCCGACTGAGACAGTATATGCTGGTTCATACCACTTTGTAGATTCCAAGATGGATCCGATCAGGTATGTATTTGGGAAGCCAATATTGAAAAGCCAGCATTGACCGGACGGGTTGCGAGAGGGCAAATGATTTTGATTGAATACGATATTCAGTATACCTCCCAGGAAGCAATCGAGGGGAGTGTATTGTCTGATTACCTCGCCCAGCAACCTATTGAGGATTATCAACCGAGGAAGTTTGAGTTCCCTGATGAGGACATCTCGAGGTGCTCAAATCGAAAGATTGTGAGGAACCGATCCCGGAGGAGGGGCCTGACCCTAAATCCGAACGGATTCTGATGTCTGATGGGGCCATTAACATGAATGGAAACGGAGTTGGTGCTGCTTTGCTTATGCCAAAGAGATCCCCACATTCCTTGTGCTGCCTGACTAGCATTTGAATGCACCGACGGTGTGGCTGAGTACGAAGCTGGTATCCTGGGTATCGAACCTCGATGCGTGCATCTACTGGGGAAAAAGCCTTTCTAGCTGGTATATGGAATGGAAGCCGTGCTATCGGTTGAGGTTCAATTTCCCTCTTTGAGAGTCCTGATGGACGTGAAGTTGCAAGAGGCTGAATGGGTAAGGACCCGGTACGAGGAGTTAAGCCTGATAGAGGAAAAGAGGCTGGCAGCCATCTGTCATGGGCAGTTGTACCAGCAGCGGATGAAACGTGCTTTTGACCGAAAGGTACGACCTCGTGTGTATCACGTAGGTGATATGGTGCTGAAAAGGATCCTTCCTCCACAAAACGATCGAAGGGGCAAATGGACACCCAATTATGAAGGTCCATTCGTGGTCAAGAAGGTTTTCTCTGGCGGAGCCTTGTTGCTAATGACCATTGATGGCGAGGATTTTCCGTCCCCTGTGAATGCGGACGCAGTTAAAAAATACTTCGTATGAAGAGACCCGCTGGACGAAAAGAATAAAATAGTCCAGGCAAAAATGGGCATCCCGGCGAACCAAAAACAGAATGAAAAGGTTCGGGCAAAAATTAGGGATAAAAAGAAAAAATGTACACCCGGCAAGTCGAAAACCTGAAAAGGCGACTTGGGCAAAAAAGGGTATCCTGGTGGACTGAAAACCCGAAAGGGCGGTCCAGGCAAAAGAGGGAACGAAACAAATAACTGCGTCTAGCATGATCGTTTGCTTTGGTTAAGGCACATGGATAATACCCGGTAGGGATCAATCAGAAGCGTCTTGTTCAGAAGGCAGAAAGCACGGAGAGTCTGAGGACATATGGGGTGTAACCGAGTTGGAACTCGATGAGATCACGGTTTCACATTGCCATTAGGATAGATTTTCCTTTTGTGCGTAATTACCTCTTTTCAGGAATTGCTTCCTTTGTATTGCTCAGTTTGAGCCACACTTTTCAATCAATAAAATGCATATTCGGTCAAATAATTTTGTTTTTGTTTTTCATTACCGCTTTGATTGCAAAAACATCCAGTTGTTTGTGATAAAGAACTTTGCATTTTAAGACATACAGGTCCCTTCCAATACATGTTTATAAGATTGAAAGCTTGAAATCTTATTCGGAAGGTTGAGTGACCCAAGTGTTGAAATCTTGACACGCCTGGGGCACGTTTTTATCTAACGATCTCTTTTGCAGGTGCTGTTAGATATTCTTCACTCACTTGCATGTTGTGATGTGGAAGCTTTTGACAAAACAGTCCCCGTGGAGTCCGATCAGGGACGAATGAATAGAAGAGCGGTGAAAAGGGACGGCGAAAGACGTACGACGATCCTTGAAATTAATCAAGAAGACTCTTCAAAGTCTGAAGATTGAAAAGTCTGTACCAATCCAAGGCATTTGTTCTCCGTCGAATACGGAGCGATCGGGAGTACAAGGTGATGAATTTGAAAAGTCCAGACGAGTCTGGGAGTTCTCAAAATTGGAAAGCTGACATGGGAGTTGGATATGAATACCATGGTTCGACGAGTCGTCGGGTGTTCAGTACCAGACTGTCCTCCTCCCCAAGCAGAGTCGGAATGACTAATTCCCCAGCAGATTCAAGGTCTGTGGATTCCCTAGCAGGGTCAGGATGGTTATCCCCAGCAGGTTTTAGATCAATGCTTCCCCAGTAGCCATGCCTGAAGGTTGCTAGTTCCTCAGCGGAGGTATCTGTGGGTGGTGGATTCCCTAGCAGGGTCAGGATGGTTATCCCCAGCAAGTCAAAGACTGTTGTATCCCCACAGAGTGCATTGGTGGTTCTTATCCCCAGCAATTCCCCAAGCGGATCGGGTGAAGAGGAGATTATCCCCAGCAAGGGTTGCTATTTCCCAGCAGCAGTGCTATTCCCCGGCAGGGTGGAGATCGGAGTGTTGTTGAGTTCCTCAGCAGAGTGTCTCGAGCTCTCCAGAAGAGTCCCTTGAGGGGGATGCTTTTTTATGCATGCATCATGTAGAATAAGCATAGCATATTGCATAATAAATTGCGTAGCATTTCCATAATTATGGAGCATTACGTTGAAAAAAGTCATGCATCATTGCAAACATAGGCTAGTCTCAAGCCGTGGTTACCGTTTGAGATGTGGTTTTGCCGGTGGGTGGAGATGCTACTCAAACCGTGGTTACCGTTTGAGAAGTGGTTTCGCTAGTTGGAAAATAAGCAGCGTTGCAAGTATCCGTTACTCGAGCCGTGGTTACCGCTTTAGATTTGGTTTCACCGGATGGTGAAGATGTTACTCGGATGA
Organism: Lathyrus oleraceus; assembly: GCF_024323335.1. Lineage (NCBI taxonomy): Eukaryota > Viridiplantae > Streptophyta > Magnoliopsida > Fabales > Fabaceae > Lathyrus > Lathyrus oleraceus. Next base: position 345,757,761 of record NC_066579.1, read on the forward strand.
GTTTAACATCAGGACGTCAAAACCAATGTTCCCCAGTAGTGCGATACTGGACGAAACTTTTCCGTCGGATAGAGATGGAAATGTTACGCGATCAGCGCGATTCAAGCCGTGGTTACCGCTTGAGATTTGGTTTCACCGGATGGTGAAGATGTTACTCGGATGAGTTTAACATCAGGACGTCAAAACCAATGTTCCCCAGTAGTACGATACTGAAGGAAACTTTTCCGTCAGACAGAGATGGAAATGTTACGTGATCAACGCGACTCAAGCCGTGGTTATCATTTGAGAGGTGGTCGCCTGAGGGTGAAGGTGTTGCTCCGAGGAGTTTGGCACCGTATTTTTATCAGCAATGTTGCCCAGTAGTACGATACTGGAGGAAACTTTTCCGTCGGACAGAGATGGAAATGTTACACGATCAGCGCGACTCGAGCCGTGGTTACCGCTTGAGATTTGGTTTCGCTGGATGGTGAAGGCGTCACTCTGAGGAGTTCAGCATCGTGATTTTGGAGCAACGGTATTTCCCAGTTAATCCCCGGCAAGCGTCTGCCTGGTTTTGGACAAATATGGATGTCATCCTTGCGATACCAGTAAGTGTCGTGTCGATCCCTGTAATATCTTTTCTTTGGTGTCAGTAAACATCATTGTTCGATGTCCAGTAAACGTCGAGTTCCCTCCCGGTCATTGGTTAATGTCTGGTCGAGTTTTCTTTGGTGTCAGTAAACATCATTGTTCGATGTCCAGTAAACGTCGAGTTCCCTCCCGGTCATTGGTTAATGTCTGGTCGAGTATTCTTTGGTGTCAGTAAACATCATTGTTCGATGTCCAGTAAACGTCGAGTTCCCTCCCGGTCATTGGTTAATGTCTGGTCGAGTTTTCTTTGGTGTCAAGTAAACATCATTGTTCGATGTCCAGTAAACGTCGAGTTTCCTCCCGGTCATTGGTTAATGTCTGGTCGAGTATTCTTTGGTGTCAGTAAACATCATTGTTCGATGTCCAGTAAACGTCGAGTTTCCTCCCGGTCATTGGTTAATGTCTGGTCGAGTATTCTTTGGTGTCAAGTAAACATCATTGTTCGATGTCCAGTAAACGTCGAGTTTCTTCCCAGTCATCAGTAAGTGTCTAGTCGAGTATTCTTTGGTGTCAGTAAACATCATTGTTCGATGTCCAGTAAACGTCGAGTTTCCTCCCCATCATCAGTATATGTCTGGTCGAGTTTTCTTTGGTGTCAGTAAACATCATTGTTCGATGTCCAGTAAACGTCGAGTTCCCTCCCAGTCATCAGTATATGTCTGGTCGAGTTTTCTTTGGTGTCAGTAAACATCAGTGTTCGATGTCCAGTAAACGTCGAGTTTCTTCCCAGTCATTAGTCAGTGTCTGGTTGAAGGTGTTACTCTGAGGAGTTTAGCATCATGACGTCAGATCAGTAATGTTCCCCAGTAGTGCGATACTGGAGGAAATTTTTCCGTCGGACGGAGATGGAAATAAAATCAAAGGACGTTACGCGATCAGCGCGAAAATCGGGGTTCAATTGGAGAAAGGGAAATGTTGAGGCATTTTCTGGAGAGCGGGGTTCAAACGGAGAAAGGGAAATGTTGAGGCATTTTCTGGAGAGCGGGGTTCAAATGGAGAAAGGGAAATGTTGCGGCATTTTCTGGAGAACGGGGTTCATAATGGCGATCACAAGTTATCGTCAGGCGACTGGGGTTCAAAATGGAGAATGGGGTTCATTATTTTGGCAAACAAGATGTCGGGGTTCAAATGCAGTGATCCGGGATCATTTGCGCGAAAGAAAATTTCGGGGTTCAAGAAAACGAAAAAAGTATCAGTCAGAAAATTTCGGGGTTCAAGAAAAGCATTAAAAAGAGATGATAATCCCCAGCGGATGTGTGATGTTCAGGCCATGGTTATCCCTGTGTTACCATTTATTTTGGTATCCAGGTCGACATTCTGTTTCGGTATTCCGACCGACTGTTCTCCGTACCAGACGGATTTTTCTTCAAGATTGTTTCTTTGCCGATTCTGACAGGCATTGTTAATTATATCCCATCAGAGTGCAAATTATTCGTCTGTTCTTGGTATTCAATCACTCTTCATCCTGATCATCTGAAAGCCGAGGCTGTTCATATCGACAGGTTCACAGTGGATTGAATAGGGGCAGTTGTAACACCTCAAAATTTGCCCTCCTCTCTTGGGACTAGCTTAACATATTGCATTTCATTTCTTAGGACATTAGTCATTGCATCTTTGCATATCATGTGGCCACAACAAGCAAGTCATCCTCCTAGGTCTTGTTCAGAAGATAAAGAGGTTAAAATGCAAGCCTGAGGGTTCATTGAATGGATCACTAACCATCTGAGGGTTTGTGCTTCAACTTAGGGTTTCTTGACTCTTCAAGGAGAGTTGATCATCATCTTGGGAAATGGTACATCATCATCATCATGGTCTTGTCATCACCAAGAGATTCCTTATGCTTGATCAGATATCTTGAGATTAGGGTTTTGACCTCTGGTCAACCCTAATCATCTGAATTGTGCCAATCAAGGCTTATCAAGAAGATGGGGTTTTCATTGAGATGGGGGATCATCATATGATTATATTGAGCTTATGAAAGCTAGGGTTTCATCATTGAGCCATTTCATCAGGAGTTTGAGGCTCAAGTTCAACAATGCACAGCCAATTCATCTATCAGTCAGAAAAAGTCAACCACAAGTCAACTGGTGGATTTGGAGGTGGGAGAGGGTTAGAGACACTTCATTCATGTCTAAACAAGTTTCATTTGACATTTCAAACATCAAGAATGAAGAAAATAAAGTCAGATGAAAACTTTCCAAAAATAGAAAGTGACTTGTAATTCAAAATTGCCAAAAATGGAAAGGTTTTCTCCTTAAAATTACATGTCCAAAAATGCTTCAAATGAAATTTTGTCCAACATTAAAGTTGTAGATCTTGATCTCACCTTTCCAAAAAGTCCAAGAACATGAATTTCTCATTTGTGGTTGGCAAGTTATGATCAAATCATTGTCCAAAAAAGTTGAATTTCAAAGGTGCATAACTTTTGATTCAAAAGGCCAAATGGAGTGAAACTTTTTTGAGCAAGTTTCTTTTGATGTCCTCTATCCAAAACAAGCATTATATTTCATGAATTTTGCTCACACAAAAAGTGCATTTTTCAAGTGGACTTAATTTGAATTTTGGAGGGAAAAAGGTGTTTTTGCAAGATATTCATTGTTTTCACTCAATTCCACTTGCATTAGCTCACAAACATCATTTGAAACTTGCTCACAACCAGAAATTTTACTGTTACATTGGTTTTGTACATGTGAGGGTGGATTGGTCAATTGGCCATTTAGCATGAAACTTGCATTTTCACTAATCCTTTGTAATTACACTAATCATGATTACTAGCATCATTAACATCACATATATAAACTAAATTATAACTGTTTTCTGATTAACCATAACAGAATCAAGATCTAGATCTGAAAATCACAAAAATTCTTCAACTTCTTATCTCACTTTTTTTGCAATTTTCTTCACAAACCTTGCCAAGATCTTCATCAATCCATGATCCATGTGCATTATTGAAGCTGTTGGAAGCAAGATTTCATCCTTTTCAAGCTGAATTCGTGGACTGTTAAAGCAAGCTTCAACAATGGAAATTCAAGATTTGAGCTAGATCCTTCACAATCAACACACGAACCTTGCTCCATTCAATCATTCAAGCATTAAGGAACTTCTGTTTTGCACTTACAAGGCTTGATTCACACGATTTCGCAGCTGTCATCCAATTAAGGTCATATTTCGACTTTAACCATTCATGAAATTGATATATGCTTTAGATAGATCCTTTCATGTGGAGTATTCTGCACTTTGTTTCATTGAAATTGGTTGAGAAACAAGGAAGTTATGTCGATTGGAAGTTTGATGCACCAATATGTTTTGCTTCGATTCTTTTTAATTAGGAAGAATTAGGACAAAATAAGTTTAGATTCGTGTTGTTGGTTGAAAGACCTTTCCAATGATGTGTGGTTTGTTAATTTTGGTGAACATTTGTTCTTGGACGTATGAACTTGTGAAGAACATGGATGAATGCTAGGGATTTTTCCAGAAATCATGTTTAGATCCAGTTTTTCGCTCTTTGCATGCGCTGAAGTGTTTTCGGACTTGTGATTGGACCACGTGTCCTGGCCATGCATGAGCGCGCGCTGCAGTTTCAAATTCATACCTGCTTCGATCCTTGCTGAGGACATTCCATTTTTGCCTTTTGCCTTTTTTCTTCATATATGCCATGCCATGTTCATGCCTTTTCATGTCATTTTTTTATTTTCTTCCACATGAAAAAAAATCATATCTCACAAACTATTAATCCAATTGACATGAGATTTTTTGTGCCATGATCCTTAGGATGTCCTCTATTTTTTGGTGATTTTTATTAAAATTGTGCACGTGTGATTTTTTGAATGACCTAGGGTTTGTTTAGGTGTGTTCTTTCATGCACCTTGCTTGATGTTTTGATCATGAAATGATGATGCTTAATCCAAAATTCTTGAAATTTTACATGTGCAAACTAGAGACCTTAAGTGACATTTTGGCTTTGAGTTTGTGATTTTATCATTCCTGGTTTGTGAGATATGATCATTTGAATCTAGGTGTGACAATTTGTGTCACACCATTTCTTGTCTAACTTCCTGATTTTATTTGCCTTGCCATATGAACTTGAATTGAGCTGAACTTTTTCATGATGATGATAAAGGGATGTTAGGATATCTTGTGAATTTTCCTGGAATTTTTGAATGCATTTCCTATTTGTTTGAGAATTTCTCTTCTGTTTGACCAAATGTGGACCTTTTGTGAGTCATGATTTTAAATGTTTTGTGAAATTCTTGATATGCATTGGATGGACTTGAAATTTTGTGGAGTGATTCTAGACACATTAAAGTGTGCCATGGTTTTGTTTTGGTGCATTTATCATGTTCCTACTCTGTTTTGTGCTTGCTTGAAGTTGATGCATGATTTGGTTCCTTGTTTGGACTTGTTTGAGCATGATTTGACTTAGGGATTTTAATTGACTTGCTTACCATTGTCCAATTGACTTGAAATTTGGTATTATGGTCATGTTATGAATGCTGTTTAACCATGAATTTTTTGGGAATTTATTGAAATGTTTGTGAGTTGATTTGAATTGGATCTTTCTGTTTGGTCCTATGAAGTTCTAAATTGCATGCTTTGTACTCTTTGCCTCATGAAATGATAATGGTTGATGATATGAATGTGAGATCACCTGGATTTGATTCTTATTTGATTGATCTTGATTTTTGATAAGTTTCATGTTCTGTTTTGGTTTATTGCTCCCATTTTGACCCTAGTCTTGTACTAGTGGTTTGCGTTCTCACATTTGAGCTTTGTTTCAGGTCAAAGAGCACAATTGCTTATACTTGGTGATGTGCACTCAATTGGGATTGGTTTATTGCTTGTTTATGACTAACCTTGAGTTTGTTTTGTAGGCATTGAGATTTATGCTTAGGCCTTGTGGCTTGCACCTATGTGCATTGATGCTTGTTATCTGTTTGTGCTGTGGACTTGTGATTTTCTGTTTGACTTTTGTTTGTCTGGTATACTGACTATGTTGGATTGATTTCAGGTACCTTAGTTGCTATAGTTCATTTTGAACTTGCTTGTGCTGTTGCTTGGTTGCTTAACCAATTGAGGTAGAATTTCTTTTCTCCATGTAGTCTGGAAGACCTGGCCTGTTACTTGGCCAGGCACCTGTCTGAAGTCCTCCTTAAGAGGCAATGCCTGTGATTGTTTATTTTTGTCCCCAAGCAGGAAAAGACCTTGGTTAAGGCAATTGGCAGATACAAGAGATGTGCAATCCATCTCCTGCTATTCTTGTTGAGTCATCCCTTTGCTCACACAACTGGTGTTGATGCATTGTGGATAGTAACCCAAGATCCTTGTACAGTTGTACAGTTGAGTCAGTGTCATAAGTGTAGAAGGGTTCCCACTTTCTGAACCCACACTTCTTTGTCTGAAGCTCTCCCTGGCCAGGGATAAGAGCTGTGAGGCACACCCCTCACTTCTTATTTCATCTGCTTCACCCTAACTCTCAATGTTAGGGTTAAGAGCTAACATCACCCGATACAGTTGGTTTGCTTTTGCAGCCTAACCCTTTGTTTGAGCCCACTTTGTCTGTATATAGTGTGTGCTAATTATGAATGTTTGCTTTGTTTTGATTATGCTTGCATGCTTTGCTTTGCCTGTTTAGGATTAGCTTGCTGCCTGAGCAAGATAGATAGCCAACCTTAACTTAGGGATGATATGCATGATAACATCTAGGCTCGAGTCATAGTCTCCCTAGTTGTGTCTCCCTCTGTATCTGGTTAGGCTAGTCTTTCTCCCCTGTTCAGGGGAACTACGTTGCCCTGATCTTCATACTAGATGAGGTACATAGGCAGGAGGTCGCACGAGATCTCTCCGGGCACCCTTTTTGTTTTTTCACCCTTTTCCTTTTTGTGTGTGTTTGCTTGACAGTTGCTAGGCTCGAGTTTCCGACTCCTTAGTAACTTGTTGTTTGTTATCTTCTTGTGTGTGTTAGGAGACGGATGTAAGCCCAGCGATTGGCATTTCGTATCCTATTGTTGTGTGCTTGGAGTCCGGTATAAGTCCATCCAGTGGCATCTGGTTTCCAGTGTGGGTTTGTTTGGTTCGGAAGCTGATGTAAGTCCAGCAATTGGCGTTCGGGTTCCATGTTTGCCTTTTGTGTTTTGTTTTGTTTCGGCGTGCGTGAGCCGAACTACGGTAGCTCTGATTCTCATTCCAGATGAGATACGTAGGCATAGGATGCGATATCCTAGCGAGCCCTCTCCCTTCTTCATCCACCTGTGTTATCTTCAGTGTGTGTGTGTGATGTTTGTTTTAGCAACCTTTTTCTATCTTTTGAGCGTGGATCCCGTCGAGTACGACGGATGCGTAGGGGTGCTAATACCTTCCCTTCGCATAACCGACTCCCGATCCCATTCTCTTTGGTCGCGAGACCATGCTTTTCCCAGGTTTACTTCAAGCGTTTCCTTTCCCTCTTTTGGGATAAATAACGCACGGTGGCGGCTCTGTGTTGTTTTGTTTTAGCCCGCCGGTTGTTTTTCGCGGATGCGACAGATACCACCATACTGAACCAACCATTGTAAGGTAAGGAGTGATTGTATGTATGATGCTTTCCACCACGGTCGTGCGACCGTGATTGTATCTATGTAACACGCTACCTACCATAACAATTACTTTAAATAACCGTTGTTATCTTTCAGTCAGTTTGTATTATTTTTGTTTGTTTTCTCAAATAAATAAATAATTGCATACCTTTTCATTAGTTTTTGGGTTGCAAGGGTTGTGTGAATAATTTATCTATTCTATTGATTAAAGACTTGTGGTGTGATGTGATAGATTTTTTGTGCATTCTCGGCATGTTAAGTAGGACTAAAATCTGAATTGTGCAACATTTGTGGTAGATCATTAACCTTTGTGAGATTTTGAGCCTAATAATGGATAATATTAAAAAAATCTATCTCTTTCTTTCTTGTGTGAATTTACTCATGAATTTACCCAGAATAATATCATCCCTTGTTTGAAAACCCCTTTGAGTTCAACTCCCGCGGTTTATTTCAATTTTCTTTTGACCCTTTGAATTTTAATCTAGTACCCCTTATGATTTATCTCACTCTTACATTCGCCAAGTTACAACCCTAATAAAAGTCCTTTTAATCATTATGTATATGTATTTCAATTATGGATATCAAACTACTTTCAAGCTTATAATAGTGTTAATTTTTATGATGTGTTTTGAGTGTAAACAGTAACCTAAACACTTGAGAGTTGAGAGAATTTTAACCTGTGAAGATTTTGCTGCTTATGATGTACTCTTTGGTAAACTGTCTTCTTACTTGCTTTGACTGTCATAGAAATTTACTCACTAACACCATATTTCTTGAAGCTTAGAACGATAATATTATTAACACCCTTGTGATCCTAAAAAACTTTGAAATAGCATGTTTTATTTTGTTCTTGTTTTATCTGTTACGTTTTGAATTTTGAATTTAGATTTTTGCTCGGAGTGCAAAAGTTTAAGTATGGGGATTTGATCAATTTATTTTAATACACTAACGTTTACTTTGTGCTAAGACTTTTATATGGCTTCTCACATTATTTTAATTGTTTTTAATAGGTTTTGAAAGTTAAGTTGAGTTCTGCTTATTTTCTGAATAAGTGCTTATTTTCTAAATAAATATTTATTTACACCTTCTCGCTGAGGAAAGATGAGAGGATAAGATACAAGTTTTGTGTTAAAGTCAAAAGCTGGTTCAGACTGAAGAAGGGTCTAATAATTCGTTTTAGTTCCAGACTAAAGAAAATAATTAGTTTTGGGCCAATTTTTATATTTTCCAACCTGGTTTGGATTAAAACCTGAATTCCTTATTTTGTTTAACCTAAGTCATCCGCTATGGTTGATTCATTCTGAATTTTCATGAAAAAATAGAATTTTGTACGATTTCATGGAGAACTAATTCCAAAGGCAAATTCTGATGATTACGGATTCCATCGCACTTTGAGGTTATAATAATTTCAATCCATTTCTATTGCGTTCAATTTTATTCTGTGACTCTTGCATGCTTTATTTGATTTTCATAGAGTATATTGATTTAATTTGATTGTTTGTATGATCCTTAACTTTAATCACATTAACGTAGATATTTTTGTTATCACGTTTGATTAACTAGTGTTTGCTTAATTCATGACTGCTTAATTTGTTTGCTTAATTTGGAAATTAGGAACATACATCATATAAAACCAATTGCTTTTGTCATTAAGTATTGTAATCAAATAGGAATAGAGAATCCGCTTAGGGGGTTGGAGTTAAAATAATAAATGATAAGTTGGAACCTAAATTAGTAGATTAGCCATTTTAGATTATTCTTAATCAATTACTTTTGTATCGTTTTCTTAATCAAAACATCACCCCCCCCCCCTCATTCACTCGGTTGGTTAAATAAATTTGAGAGTCCTTGTGATGTGACTCGAGTGTCGCTTTCGTTATACTACATTTTTTAAAACTTGTTTTAGACACGTGTGCGATAGCAGATCAAATGTTCTATCAAGCCATAATTGGATTCATGATGATTCTATAAGATTGATACACCACAAATCTAAGCTTATACATGAAATTACTATAAGCAAAGTCTATCTTATATGGCATACAATCAATGCAATTAAGCAATTTATGCAATAGCTATATTAATGGATGCTAGTAAAATAAAGGAGTTGATGGAAAGAGAAAAAATACACAGATATATAGTGGTTCAACATTCTTCCTCACTTTTCCTACTCCATTGTTCAATAGTGTTAGTTAACCACTAGAAAATAATCACGATCTTCCACTATTTTGATAAGTTTGATACAAGCATTTTAGTTACAATGAACTATCACACGATAATTCCTTTTGTTGATGCAGAAAATCAAACTGCTAACAAAAACAAGATCCCTCGAGATCTTGATCCAATAACCCCACTATCCATATTAACTTGCTCCAAGTATTCGTGTGTGGAGATCCCTTGATCCTACAAATTTCTTGTCTGAGTGATTTCCATTAACTTAGCGTATATTGGATAACTCCCAACTTTGTCTGCGGTCATTTTTCCCCAATGCCACAAAAGAAGGACAACTTCCAACTCCTCCATATGGACCATTGATACTTGATCTCGCGAAAGTCTTCCTTGGAGTATATTTAGAAACTCCCTTCTTGATCAATAACAAATAATACCAAAATGTATTCAAAAATGATACATGCACATGTTACAAACAACAAACTTCACACAAAAATATTAGATACCCTAATGTGCCATTAGTCTCCGTAAATCACTCAATCTTTAGTGATGTGGGTTATTAAGAATGGAATAGACTAAGGATGAAGATGATGAACAATGCTAGAATATCTCACAAACTAATCTAAAGGCACAAGGTGTTAGTCATTGGATTAGATGAATGTGAATGAAGAGCACATACACACACAAGGTTCTCTCAAATTTATGGGTAAATGGGTCTTGGTTTTCAATTGTTATCATGAGCTTGATCAATCATGATCCACACACAATTAATCAACTCACTCTCTTTAATTCATAAATAACAATAATAAATTGCATAAGAACACGATGCAACAAAAAAGAAGTGAAGCTGACATTGACTACACTGAAAAAGTTGTTCTAGAGAAGAAGAGAAAGATTAATGGTGATGAGACACACCAACAAGGGAAGGCAAAATTACATCTTCACCTCTATGGGTTTCACCCATATGTTTCACTCACTTCTTGCTTTCATCAAAGAAACAATTATTTAAGTCAATGATGGAAAATGGGTCTTGTAAAGCTTTGATTTGAATCAAGAAGATATTATGACTCAAATCAATTGGAGCAAAGCCCAAATATTGCTTCAAATAGATAGTTGATTCAAATCAATTTTTACACTTGATTCGTATCAATATCATGGATCAAAATAAAATCTTATTTAATTGAGCATATAGGGTTTTTAGTGGTACATATAACAATAGTTGGAGAGATTACAATACAAACGAAATATTAATATTGTACAAGCACACGAATAATAAACGAGAGGAAAATTACAAATACGCAAACAGAATAAGACAACTATATTCAAATTGACAAAAAGATTAAAACACAAAAATGATACCAAACGATATTGGAACTGCACTTTCACTTCTCACCCTCGTGAGCTTGTGCTCACCCCAACAAAACACTAAAGTCTATGGAAAACCATATAAGCCTTTGGGTGTTATGCATCTATACTTTTGTTAGAAATTAAAAAAAAATCTTTCTCATAGTCTTCTATCCATTGAAAACTCTCTTACTTCTTAACTGTTGCGAAGAAGTGGATGGATTTATCTCCCCTACAAGACAAGAATCTGAAGAGTTTTGTTATCCTTCCCATCAGTTAGCTCATTTCATTCATTGAGGTAGTGCTCTTCATGTTGATGTTCGCTTGATATTTATTTGGATTTGCCTTTATTCTCCTTTTGGTTAACATGAAACCTGAAGACTTTGCCACCTATACAGTGAACAAACACTTATTTGGATTTAGTTGCATGTTGAACCTTCTAACTAACGATAATGTCTCCTTTAGATCACCATAATTTTTCCCATCGTCTGGGGCTTTGATCATTATGTCATCGATATACACCTCAAAGTTACGACCTATTTAGTTGGAAAACACAGAGTCCGTGAGCCTTTGGTATGTCAAGTATGCATTCTTTAGCCCAAAAGGCATGACGTCATAGTAACAATTTCTCTTATTTGTCACGAACACTGTCTTTGAGGCATCATTGAGACTCAAACTAATTTGGTTGTAATTGTTAGAACAAGATTTTGATTTTGCAATATATCTCTAAGTTTTGATGATAACAAAGAATGAAACAATTTGATACCCTAAAAGTTTTCTTAAGTGTACATGATTCTAAGTTAAAATGACTCTGATAAGTCACCTTATGAAATGAATATCTGGCATTTGAATTAGTCAAGAAGTGTTGACCCAGCACAAAGAGAAATCACATTTGACTCTGAACAAAGTGCGTCTGAGGAGAAATCACCTGAATAGTCTGACTCTAAAGTTTAAGCTCTGATGATCTGATTCTAAGAACTATATCTGAAGACTTTGCAAGAGACATCTAAAAGACTCTAACTCTAAATACTCTAATCATTCTCACCTCACTCTGACGCATGCTCAGGAACACGCCATCAGATGTCACCTGGTCAGAAACTTAAGTTGGAAGCATTCAAATTGCAGTACAATCCTTTTAAGGAAACATTTGATTATGCTCCAAGTCTGCTATGCAAAGGACAAGAAATTTACTACATTTATCTCCCACAGCTGGCACGAAATCTTTATTGATTTCCCCCCAACGGTATTATCTCAAGTTCTATATAAGGGCCTCTTAGACAACTTTGATTATACAGCATTGTGATACAACTTTCTCACCACTCTTACGAAGAATAACTCACTGCATACAATATTAATTATTCACCATTGTTGTTGTAAGAAAAGGCTTCCATACAAGAGCTGCTGCTCAATATTGTGTGGTTATCTTTCATTGTTCTTAAATTGTGTTTATACTGCTTATCTAGAAGCATCTAATGAAACACTTTGTAATTCTTGTAATTATTTGTGATTCCCTAAGTGACTTGATTAGGTATGTAGACTTGAGAGGGATAATAGGTTGGTGAACCCTTAGACGAACTTTGTACTCTGTTAAGATTAGTGGATTAAGTCCTTGTTGAAGGTGAAATCACCTTGGCCAGGTGGACTGGAGTAACTTTGAATTTCAAGTGAACCATGATAAATAGTTTGTGTTGTTATTATTTATTATGTGTGTGTTGTTGCAAAAATCTTTTAATTTATGTGAAAACAATTCAAACCCCCCTTTCTTGTTTTTCTGTACCTTCAGTAACCATATTAGGTGTCCATGAAACTCGACGTCTTGAAACCTGATGCCCCATCTATGAGCCTATCAATGTTGGGCGGTGGATATGGATCTTTAGGGCATGCTTTATCGAGGTGTGTGAAATCAATGCATATTTGTCATTTCCCCGAGTTCTTTTTTACCATCACTATGTTAGGCACTCACGTGGAATATTTGATTTATTTGATGAACCTCACTGTTGAAAAGTATATCTTCGGGAAGTATTTTTATATCGTATCCACAGAGATTGGTTGTTATTACCGTCGTTCTATAATCCAAATTGTTATAAGTTTAAAAAGTAACAAAGTTGTTTTGTTTGGAAAGTTATCTTTTGAGTAAAATCTCACTAAAACAATAAAATGGTTTTAATCAAATGTAAAAGCTTGGCAAGATTGGAGTTCACTATTCCAATTGCTTATGATTCCTTATGACAACTATATAGATTTAAGATTATTGATAATGTTCAAGTATCCTCTCAATATCATTTATGTCTAAATGATATTGTGATAATCACTATATTAATCTTTAGACGATCTCTCCACCTAACTATCAATATAGCAATCTTTAATGGTTGATACAAAAGAAGAGTAGTGAATAAATCTATCTCTACAACTTGTTCACTACTTGAAAATATATTTTAGGTCAAGACTTAAATAATCTCTTTCAACAACTACTCAAATCTAATATTCAACTTAGGGCAAAAATATCTTTCAATACATCAACAATCTTTCATCATATATAAGAGTCAAATGAAATACATAAACAAATAGGAATAGCTCCTACCTCCAATCATGACAAAGTGGGGTTTAGCTCCTCATCATCATCTTTGGAAAGCACAAGGCAATGAAGAAATAAATTATGTTTTTCTCTCTTGCCAAAATATCAAAACTATGAATGAATGTCTCAATCATGAATGAACAATTTCCATTCTGATTTTCTAAAAGGGTTGACCTTTCCTAAAATGATCATTTTCATCTAAAGCTAAAAAGCCTCCTAAAACAGACACAGAAATGGCAAAACACAGCTGGCCTTGAAAATAGCACACTTGGCCAAAACAACTTGCTGGATTCGCAACATTCGCGGCGCGAAGGGAGTTCGTGGCGCAAACTGAAGCTACTTCAGCTTCCTTGCCTTGCAAGCTTCATCCAAAAAGTCTTCCAAGTGATATTCTTCAAAATTAGGCCTCCAAATTGCATTCAACACTTATTCCAAATTATGATTATGCATTCCAAAGCTCTCTTGTCCAAAAATTCTACAAAACTAACAAATATGTGAAATAACTATTCAAAACAACATAAATTAAACCTAATTGCATTTATACAAAATAATGAGAATAAAAGTGTGTAATTACATCAAAACTTGGTAAAAGGGACCAATAAAATGATATAAAAAGTAGTACTAATTGGTCCATAACAACTCTCCCCAACTTAGCATTTTGTTTGTCCCTAAACAAAAGTTTCCACCATCACAACCAAAGCAATGACACAAAAGATTGAAACAAGGATTTACCAAGGACATTCAAATGGTTGAAAAGTGTTTGGCACTTTCTCAATCCACCTATCTCAATTCTAGACAAAACATGAATAAGAGAAATGGTTGAGAGCAAAAATCATTCCAAGGAATTCAAAGTCATATATGTCAAAATTGAATCAAACTTACACACACATCATAATAATGATGAATAACATGAAGGGTTACTTTCACTCATCCAAGCAATTAAATCAACAACAACTCAAATCATGCGGTTATCACAACAAATACAAAATCATGTGAAAAATGAGAATCAAGAGGTCTTTCAAGGGTTGTAATGTGGCTTGGGTTACAAGAAAGGATATGATTAAGAGATTTTTTAACAAAAATGCATATCTTAAGGGAGCATTCTCAAACATTCAACTCTACACAATTTCCATTTCTTTGATACCGATCTTTTTTCTTTGCTTTTCCTTTTCACATCCACACAACCATGAGCCTTTTCTTTATTTTATTTTTCTTTTCTTTTTCTTTGCTCTTGCCGCATCCGCAAAAAACAACCGGCGGGAAAAGACAAACAAACAGAGCCGCCACCGTGCGTTATTTATCCCAAAGGAGGGAAAGGAAACGCTCGAAGTAAACCTGGAAAGGAAATGGTCTTACGACCGGAGATTGCAAGGATCGGGAGTCGGTTACGCAAGGGGAAGGTATTAGCACCCCCTCACGTCCGTCGTACTCGACGGGATCCACGCTCAAGAGAATAGAATAAGGTTGCTAAATAACTGCTCAAAACGAATGCACACACACTGGAATAAAACACAGATGGAAGAAAAAGGGAACGGGCTCGCTAGGATATCGCATCCTATGCCTACGTATCTCATCTAGAATGAGAATCAGAGCTACCGTAGTTCGGCTAACGCACGCCGAAACAAAACACACACAAAGACACTGAAACATCAGAGAAAACACACAACTGGAGACGGAATGCCAATCGCTGGTCTTACATCCAACTCCACAAGAGAAATATGAAACAGATAGCCAATCGCTGGGCTTACATCTGACTCCACAAACAAACAACGACGGGAAACCGAATGCCAATCGCTGGGCTTACATCAGACTCCAAACACACACACCAAGCAGAAGAGTTAAAAAAGAAGAAGTTGAACACGCAGACTAGAAGGGAGTCGGGAACTCGGACCTAATAGCTGTCAAGCAAAACACACTCAAAAAAAGAAAAGGGCGCCCGGAGAGATCTCGCATGATCTCCTGCCTACGCACCTCATCTGGTATGAGGATCAGGGCAACGTAGTTCCCCTTAACAGGGGAGAAACTTCTATCCTGACCAGAGACTGGGAAATGACAAACTAGAAGGGAGACTGACTCGAGCCTAATAGTTATCATGTAATCCACAATAGTCCTAGGTTGAGGTTTCTAATAAGAGTTTGACTCACACAGGCAATGAGTCAACTCTAGTCTATCTCTACATACATTCAACTTCCTTGAAAGTTGATCATACAACTCCTACAGAAAGGAGACGAGAAGCAAAATAGATAAACATCAAAAGTAATCAACACACACTATACACAACCAAGGGGGCTCAAGCAAGGTGGGGCTTTAGTCAAGGGGTCATATCGACCTTGACAAACAAGCCAAATACTGGAATGGGTGGTCAGGCTCTTAACCTCTAACATTGAGAGTTAGGGTGAGCAGATGAAATGGAGATGAGGGTTATGCCTCATAGCTCTTATCCCTGGCCTAGGAGAGCTTGAAACAATGAAGGTGTGGGAGTCCAGAATGAGGAACTCTATTCCACATGACCGACACAACAAGATTTTGGGTTTTTATTCAAAGTGCATCAACACAGGGTGTGAGCAAGATGAAAGACACTACTGAATAGAAGGGGATGGATTGCACATCCCTTTTATCTGCCAATGCCTCTTCACTTAGGAGGTCTTTATATGTACAAGGCACAAAGATAAACAACCACAAACATTGCCTCTTAAGGAGGGCTTCAGACAGGTGCCTGCCAAAATAACATGACAGGTCTTCCAGACTACATGGAGATCAAGGAAAATACCTAAGTGGTATGCCAACCACAAGCCAAGCAAAGCAACTCAAATAATGAGTTAAAGCGGCTAAAGTACCTGTAAGAAAAGCTAAAACAGTCAATATTTACACTCAGACAAACAGACAACAGTCAATAGATCTCAACAGACAGACAAATCCAATATGCACAATGAGTAAGCCATAAGGCAAACACTCAAGTGAATTGTCATCAAAGCCTACAAAACAAACAAATGTTAGCAAACAATAACAAATGGTCAAGCTCAAATGGAGAAGCAACATCAATCATGGAGATGCATGCTTGAACCTGAAATTCACAACTCAAATGTGAGTACAACCCCTAGGACAAAGCCTAGGGTCAAAAGTGAAGAAGAAATTCAAAACAGAAGCTAAAAGTCAACATGAATAATCCTTAATCAATCATGAACATGTCCTAAAAAGGACCAAATCAAAATCATCAAGCAATGCCATCCTTCAACCAAGAGAAGGCAATGCACACAACATGATCATCAATTTGACACACAAGATGAGAAAATGCACATTAAATCAGAAATGGCTCAAACAATTCTGGAAATTTTCATGAGCATTCAACACATCAAACACAATTAGAATACCAAAAATTGTAAATAGAAGAGATCAATTGATATGGAAATGAAAATGATCAAATAGGACATCCAATTGTGTGACATGCATTGTCACACCATATTAACATGTATATAAAACAGGGATGGAACATGGGAAAAATATCAAACCAAGCCTAAAATGTCAATCAACATGTTAAGAATCATCATGCAAAATTTCATGGCATTTGGATCAATATCAAGCATTTCACAATGGAAAGAACAAGGCAATGTCACAAAAGTATACATGTTTACATAGTCTAACACAATTCAAAATCCAGCCATGCACAATTCCAGAAATTTGCATCAAAAAATAAAGGACATTTCAAGGATCAAGTAGCAAAAAACCTGGAATTATTTGGATCATTCTACAATTAGTTATGATTTTTTGAAGATCACGGAAAAAATGAAATAAAAATTGAAAAAAACATGAAATAATGGAAAGAATGGAATAAGATGGCAATTGCTCCCAGCCAGAATCGAAGCGAGGGGCGCTTCTAGGACGAAACAACGTCGTTTCATCAGTGCCCTAGCCAAATGCAGAAACGGACGCTATGCTGACGCTAAGTGGACGCTAGTGGCGGAAACCACCGTCTTCTTCATGAAGAAGGTGGTTGTGACTGTTCACGAATTTTTTTTCCAGAATTTTAAAATTCATACACCAATGGAAAGCTCTCATCACGTAGATTCCAAATATTATAAAAACTAAGCCTAATTCTCAACATATTTCACGAATCGAACGAAATAAGTTTGGATCTACAAACTTTAATTCAACATAACTTCTTCATTTTTTATCCAAATTTCATGAAATTTATATCAGAATTTCCAGCATGAAAAGCTCTACAACTCTATATGCATAAAAAAGAGAATTAGGAGATTCGAAATTTGCACCTTCTTGAAGCTCCAACAATGGCAGTAGTGAATTCTCGTGATTCAAGGCTTGGCACGTGTGTAGATCTACTCCTGAGCACTTGTTATGAGGCCTTGTGAAGAAATTGAGGCTTGGAGAGGCTTAGATCTTGCTCAAACAACACTTTCCATCTTCATGTTCTTGCTTGGATTATGCTTGATTTCTGCTCGAATCTTCCAAACCAATGCTTGATCTACACTAAATGAAGGTCAGAGAACAAGAATATGGAAGAAAATCAATGTGTTATGTGGAAGAAATTTGAATTTCAATGGAGAGAAAATTTTGGAGGGAAAAAATTCTAGATCTAGAAATGATGAATAATGAGCAATTCTGTTATGATTAGCTATTTATATGACATGTTAATCCACTTGCTAATCATATTTAGGCTTGGTTAATGAAATTTAGTGAGAAAAGAGGTGTTATGCAAAAATTGGTTTTTTCACCCCATGCATGCAATCCCACGTGAACAGTAGCAATGGCCATGCAATTTCACTTAAAATCCTCTCATGAACATGTTGGAATGGTTAAAAAGTCCACATGATGCACCAATTTTGAATTCATGATTTTCCCTCCAAAAATCACATGAATGAACAAATGATTATGTGAAGAAATTTCATGCAATGTGATGAATGATTTGGAAAGTTCATGTCATGAGAAGAATTTGGCAAAAAGGAGCACTCAATTTGGAGTTATGAGTCAAAAGATATGGCCTTTTGAAGTTCCATGCACACTTGGCAATGATTTGATCATATCTCCTCAACCATTCATCATGAATTCATGATCTTGGACTTTTTGGAAATGGGAGAGAAAGATCTTCAACTTTCATGTTGGACAAAATTTCATTTGAAGCTTCTTTGATGATGTAAGATCAAGTTGAATTTGAACCAAAACCTTCCCATTTTTGGAAACTTTCAATTACATGTCACTTTCCATTTTTGGAAACTTTTGCACTGACCTCAAATTCTTCAAGATATATGTTTCTAATGACAAATGAACCTCTTTTGAACATGAATGAGATGTTGAAACCCATTTTTCCACCTCACAACCCTCAGTTGACTTTCTGTTGACTTTCTGGTTGACAGATGACTTAGAAGTGCTCTGATCAGCTTGAGCCTCAACCACTTGAGGAATTGGATTCAAAATGAAACTTGGCTCATATAAACTCAATAGGATGATCATGTGATCCCACTCTCCATAGAATACCTCATCTCCTTGAAAATCACTGATTGGAAGAATGCAACTGATTAGGGTTGACTAGAGGTCAAAACCCTAATCCTAAGGAACCTGAGCATGAACAATGAACCCCTTACAGATGACAATAACCATGATGATGATGATGTACCCTTCCAATCAAGATAATACTCAACCTCCTTGAGGAACCAATAAAACCCTAATTGAAGAGCAACCCTTATATGATTGATCATCAATTCGATAAGACCCTCAGGCATGAGTCTCTTAACCTCTCTATCTTCTGAGAAAGACTTAGGAGGATGACTTTCTTATTATCACATGATATGCAATATGCAAATGCCTAATGTCCTACAAAATGAAATGCAATATGCTAAACTAGTCCCAAGAAGAGGAGGGCAAATTTTGAGGTGTTACAGCTCTATGGTTTCAAGGGTGATTTCTTTTTCTTGTTTCTTTTCATACTTTCACCCTTTCATAAAAACTCACTTCTCCAAATTTCTAATCAACTATTTTTTTTTACTCTCCCCAACTTTAGATTCCAAAACCAAATCTATTCAATAATGCTCTCTACTTAGACATAAGCAAAAGACAAAAAATTTCAAACAACTCGGTTTGAGGGTTCAATTGATACGAAAGAAATTAGGATTCATTTATTCCAAAATTTTCAATTGATTTTACAATTATCAATCAAATGAATCCTAAAATAAGCTCAAAGGGGGTTTGTCGCAACCTGAAAAATATAGTGTGCGAAAAAACAATCGGCGAAAGAAAATGACAGAAGAGTCGCCACCGTGCGTTATTTATCCCAAATGAGGGAAAGGAAACGCTCGAAGTAAACTTGAAAAGAGGAAAGGAAAAGACAAGGTCTCGCAACCAAATCATGGGTTCGGGAGTCGGTTATGCGAAGGGAAGGTATTAGCACCCCTACGCATCCGTAGTACTGTAGCACCTCAAATTTGCACCTATCATTGTACATACATTCTCATATTAGGTCATGACATAACATGGTCCACTGCATAGCATTGCGTTGTCCCATTTGCCTCAAGTGCAAGCCAATCAAGAAATTAGGTCAAACTGATCAGGAGATCAGTCAACCAAGCAAGCAAGGGTGTTTCTCAAGGAGCCAAGGCCCTAGGGTTGGTCCAACATGTACACATGACTTGGGGATCCATTTGAAGTGTTTTGGTCAAGGATTGGATGTTCAGAAGTCATCAGTCAATGCACAATCAGTCAGAAACCCTAAAAGTCAACTGTTGGTCAACTGTCCATTTAATCAGTGATTTGATGATGGAAATTGGTTTGAGTGGTCTCATTCATGTCCAAATAGGCCTCATATATCATGTCAAACACCATCATGGAAGAATTTGAAGCCAGATCAGAAATTTCCAAAAATGGAAACTGGACCTGTAATTGAAACCTGCCCAAAATGGAAAGTCTTGATCCTCAAACTTACATCATGATACAAGCTTCAAATGAATTTTTGCCCAACATGAAAGTTGAAGATCTTGTTCTCCCATTTCCAAAAAGTCCAAGAACACTCAATTCCCATGTATGGTTGGCAAGTTATGATCAAATCATTTTCAGAAATTCTTGAACTTCAAAAGGCCATATCTCTCAAACCATTTGGCCAATTTGGGTGGGGTTTTTTCCTACAAGTCACATTTGATCCCCTCTTTCCAAAAATGTAATTTTCATGTACCAAAACTTCACCAATCAAAATGGCATTTTTGGACTTGCATGAATTAATTTCAAGTGAGGTGAAAAATTGAACTTTCCAAATAATCATTCCCAACCATTTCTACCATCCAAACATGTTCTGAAATGTCATTTGAGACTTGTTGCAAGCTCATTTTCGTGCAGTACACATAGCCATCACCTACTTGCTTGAAAATTGGCCAAAAGTACATTTTTCAACAACTCTATCCCACATTTCCATGGACTTGGATTCAGTACCACAAAAACAGCAGAGGTACATCATTTTTTCTGCAAAATGAAACCCCTAGCAGCAGCCATAATACAAACAGAATTCTCTCATTCTCCAAAAATCACCATTTTTCATATCTTTGCATTTTTTGCTCAAAACCTTCAAAGCACTCGAGCCACTCTTGCTTCCTTCATCACCTGGCCAACATTTGGAAGCCTTTTGCAACATCAAATCCCTGCTGGAAGCTCCATTTCATGTTCTGTTTTTTCCATGGACCAACAATGGTGAAAATCGATTTGGACATTTCCAGGCCTTGCTGAGCTAACTTACTTCAAGAATCCTTCATTCCAAACCATAAGGAGGATCTGTTTGAGCTTGCATCATCCAAATAACCACTGCTTCACTCTTTTCTTCAAATCCAAGTAAGTTTTCGATCTCCTCTATTTCAAAAATCATGAGGTGTTTAGGATAGGTCTTTTGATGCTGATTCCATTGCAACTTGTATCACTTGAATTGGTTAACTACGCTAGGAGAAATCTGAGTTTAAAGTTTGTTGGCCATTTTTGTTTTGCATGATTTCTGGATATTTAGCTCGAGTTCATGAATCTTAATGGTAGCATGATGATATGCATTGCTTGCTGATCATGATAGAGTGTTTAATTGCTATTTCTGGGTAGTTTGAATTTTTCGACTGAATGAAAGGGATGATGATTCACTGTTGTTCATAAACCCTAAAAGAGAACCCAGAAACATGAACTCCTGATTGTGTTTGTTTGTTGTTTGTGTTGTGATTGCATGAAGAACATTGTTAATTACCATGATGTTTTCGAAATGCTGGTTGAAACTCGTTTTGTGATGATGAACATGAAGATGATTACTGTGTACAAACCCTAAAATTGCCCAGAAACATGAAATACATTTGGCTGTTGCTTGCATCGTGTATGTATGGACTTGACATTGTTTGATTGAGGTTGGCCAATCAGAACATTTTGTTCTGCCCTCCCTGTGCGCACCGTTTCAATTAGTGAGTGTGGTATTTACCACCGTGCCACTGGTCAACCGTTGACTTATCCAAACCATGTTTATTTTGTTTACTTATTCCAAATTCATTCTTCAACTTACAAAATTCATAACATTTTCATTTCAACTCCAAAATTCATGAAAACTTTTGCATCATATTCACATGAATGTCTAGTATTTTATCATGATTTTTAATGATTTTTTGGATGAGTAGATTTTAAATGGCATTAGGGTTTTGTTCATGTGCCCAATTTTTGTACATCTTGCCAAAACATTTGTGAAATGGTGATACTTTATCCAATGGCTCTGAAATTTTCTGTGCTTAAACTAGACAAACTCATGGTGATTTTGGTGTAGAGTTTGTGAATTTATCATTGCTGGTTTGTGAGTTATGATTTTTTGAATTAGGGTGTGACAATTTGTGTCACACCATTGATGTGCAACTTCATGATTTTTGTATCCATGCTTCTTGACTTCCAATTGATCTAAAATTTTGCATGAGCCTACCCTTGTATGTCTAGTTGGTATGTGATTTTTTGTGGATTTATTTGAGGCATTTCCTAATTGTTTGAGATTTTCTCCCCTGTTTGACCAAAATGTTGACTTCTTGTGATACATGTTGCCATTTCATTTGTGAAATCCTCATACTTTATTAGATGGACATGAAATTTTACATGAGATAACTAGACATCCTAATCTTTGACATGGTTTTAGTCCCATTCATTTATCATATGCCATCTCTGATTTATGAATTTTTCAAGTTGATGCATGTTTGGTTGACTTCTTTGAGCATGTTCAAAATTGCTTTGACTTTCTGATTTTCATTGACTGCCTTCCACCTGTCCAAATGAGATGAAATTTGACATGCTTACCATGCTGTGGGTTGTGATTGGTCATGATTTATTTGGTGATTTTTGGAAATGTTTAAGATTGGTTTTGATGCAAGTCTTGCTGTTGACTTCTTTGAGCTTCTAAATGCCATGTTTTGACCTAAATTGTTCATGAAATGATGATAGTGATTGATATGAATGTGAACCCAATTGGTTTTGTTTCTTGATTGTTTGAACATGATTTTGGATACTTGCCCTTTGCTGTTTTAACTTTTTCATTCCTTTTGACCCTAGGCTTGTCCTAGTGGTCCTGTTACTCACTTTTGAGCTTGTGTTTTCAGGTTGACCAACAAATGACCAATGAGACCATTTCTTTTTGATTGAGCTTGCTTAAATATCATTGTCTAACTTGTTTGTTTTGTAGGTGGCTTGGCTCACATGCCTTAAGCCTTGTGCCTTGCATATCCATTTGCCTCCAATTAACTGTTGATGTCTGTTTCTTTTGCTTTGTTTTGAAGTTGCATACTAACATCTGCTTGACTGTTTCAGGTGCTTTTAGTTGCTCAGTTCCTTGTGAACTTTTGCTTTGCTTTGCTTGTATAAGCAATTTGCATTGAGGTATATTTCTAATCTTCATGTAGTCTGGAAGACCTGGCCTGTTACTTGGCCAGGCAACTGTCTGAAGTCCTCCTTAAGAGGCAATGTTTGTGATTGTTTAATTTTGTCCTTGCATAGAGTCAAAGACCTCCTAAGTGAAGAGGCAATTGGCAGAACCCAAGGGATATGCAACCTATCCCCTGCTATTATGTGTGTCATCTGCTTTGCTCACACCACTGTGTTGATGCATTGCAGATACAAACCCAAGATCTTGTACAATTGTACAGTTGAGTCAGTTTTAAATGTGTAGAAGGGTTCCCACTTTCTGAACCCACACATTCTTGTCTTAAGCTCTCCCAGGCCAGGGATAAGAGCTGTGAAGTCTTATCTTCACTCACCTTTCATCTGCTTCACCTTAGCCCCTCAATGGCAAGGTTAAGAGCACATTCACCCAGTTCCAGAGGTTTGTTTGTTGAGGTTGATATGACCCCTCGACTAAAACCTAGCCTTGTTTGAGCCCCTTGCTTGTGTATAGTGTGTGCTACCTGTGCTTGTATATTTGTTTGACTTGCTTCCTGTGCAAGTTAGGGTTAGTTTAGACTTGCTTCCTGTGCAAGTTAGGTTTTGCTTGGCTTGCTCCCTGTGCAAGTTAAGTGTGTGTGTGGCTTGCTTCCTGTGCAAGTCATGATTAGGATAGGCTTGCTTCCTGTGCAAGTTAGTTAGAAACCTTAACTTAGGGATGATTTTGCATGATAACATCTAGGCTCGAGTCGTAGTCTCCCTAGTTGTGTCTCCCTCTGTTATCTGGTTAGGCTAGTCCTTTATCCCTCTGTAGGGGAACTACGTCGCCCTGATCCTCATACCAGATGAGGTACGTAGGCAGGAGATGAGCAGATCTCTCCGGGCGCCTGTGTCTTTGTTTCGTGTTGTTTTGGTTCGGATGCTGATGTAAGTCCAGTGATTGGCATTCGGGCTCCACGTTTGCCTCTTTGTGTGTGTTTTGGTTCGGATGCTGATGTAAGTCCAGTGATTGGCATTCAGGCTCCAGGTTTGCCTTTGTTTGTGTTTGTTTGTGTGTGTGTCAGCCGAGCTACGAATGCTCTGATTCTCCTTCGTCCAAAGGAGATACGTATGCATAGGATGCGATATCCTAGCGAGCATGTGTCGTTTCCCCAGTCCGAACTACTTCGACTCTGATGTCTATGCTTGATAGACTAAGTAGGCCCAGGATACGATATCCTGCCGAGTCAGTTCCAGTCTGTTTTCTTGCGTCTCTTTCAGCCAGTGTGTGTGTGTGTGAGCAGCGCTTTAGCAACCATTTTTCCTTCCTATTGTGCGTGGATCCCGTCGAGTACGACGGATGCGTAGGGGTGCTAATACCTTCCCTTCGCATAACCGACTCCCGAACCCATCCTCTTTGGTCGCGAGACCATGTTCTTTCCTAGGTTTACTCTGAGCGTTTCCTTTCCCTCTTTTGGGATAAATAACGCACGGTGGCGGCTCTGTTGTTCTTGTTTTCCCGCCGGTTTTTCGCGTGATGCGACAGCTGGCGACTCTGCTGGGGACCCATAGAGAAGTTGACCTGTGCTGGTTCGTCTTCCCTAAGCGAGTCTCTCCTAGCGCTCTCTAGGTTAGGGCTTTGGTTGCTTTGTGCTGTTATTTATCGCATTCATTTATTTATTGTTTGCATTTATTGTTTGCATTAATGTTTGCATTCATATTCATCTGTTCACCTGGCTGGTTGTCTGTTTCTCTCTGTTGGGGTGGGAGTTACATGAGGTAAAAGGCCCAATGCCCAGGCCACGAGTGAAATCTAGGATACTTAGGAATAGAGTGATTCATGGGAAGCGGGTGGTATTGCGCCACTTAGCGGAACATTGATATCACGAGCAGTTCAGACCCTGGTGGGATATTATCGTTACATACTTCGGGTGTGTATATGATGATGTTCTGCGAAAGGTTATTTATGCTGCGTTTCTCTCGACCTTACCCTGGCCTAGATGACACCCGTGAGTGGGGAGGGAATGATCATTATTACAGATACAGTTGGTGACTTGTTGGTGACTTGTTGGTGACTTGTGATCCTGTTGGTGACTATTGGTTCAGAAGTTTGGGGTCTCAGATGACTTTGGGTTTCAGATGAATATGTGGTTCCGAGTTCAAGCCGAAGTTTTGATCCTGTGTTCTGAGAGACACAGCCAACCAGTCGTGTCTGCATCATTTGCATCATAACATGTTTATTTTCAAAAAAATACGCAATAAAAAAAAAAAAAAAAAAAGAGAAAAGGAAAGAAAAAAAAAGGCTAATCCCTGCATGCATATCATTTCTCAGGTACATTCCAGAGCTTGTTCACTGATAGAGATGGCAACAGTCCCAGAGTTGAAGCGGAAGACTTGTTCCTACAGCTTTCACCGTGAACCTTTGACGTCTCTGATTGAGTTGAGCAACCTTATGACCAGTGGTAACCAGAAGGGGTTTGTTGACCAGTATGGAGATATTCTGACACTGTTAAAGATGGTAGTCGATCCGGTGCCGTTGCAGACTCTTCTACAGTTCTACGACCCAGAGCTTCATTGTTTCACCTTTCAAGATTATCAGTTGGCGCCTACTCTTGAGGAGTACTCCATTCTGCTGAGTGTCCCGGTCCGGTATCAGGTTCCTTTCTTGGATGTGCCCAAGGAGGTTGATTTCAGAGTTGTTGCCAGAGCTCTCCATTTGGGTATCAAGGAAGTCAGTGATAGTTGGAAGTCCAGTGGGGATGTTGTAGGATTGCCTTTGAAGTTTCTGTTGAGGGTAGCTAGAGAAGAAGCAGAGAAGGGAAGTTGGGAAGCCTTTCATGCTCAGTTGGCCGTCATGATCTATGGGATCGTCCTGTTTCCGAGTATGCCCAATTTTGTTGACTATGCTGCAGTCAGTATTTTCATTGGAGGAAATCCAGTTCCTACTCTGTTAGCTGACACTTACTATGCTGTTCACAGTAGGCATGGTAAGGGTGGAGCTATCAGGTGTTGTCTCCCGCTTTTGCTCAGATGGTTCTTGTCTCTCCTGCCAGTCAGTGGACCTTTTGTGGATGCTCAGAGCACGCATAAGTGGACTCAGAGGGTTATGTCTCTTACCTCCTATGATATCAGGTGGCAATCTTACCGGATGGATGTGCGTAACGTCATTATGAGCTGTGGAGGATTCCGTAATGTGCCACTCGTAGGGCTTAGGGGTTGCATCAATTACAACCCGGTTCTTTCTCTCCGCCAGTTGGGGTTTGTGATGAAGGGAAGACCACTTGAGGCTGAGGTAGCAGAAAGTGTGTATTTTGAGAAGCAGAGTGACCCGGATAGATTGGGGCAGATAGGAAGAGCTTGGGAGTCTATTGGTGTGAAGGATGGATCTGTCTTAGGGAAGAAGTTTGCTGTTGCTATGCCTGATTACACTGATTGGGTCAAGGAAAGAGTAGAAACTTTGTTGTTACCCTACGATAGGATGGAGCCGTTGCAGGAGCAACCACCTTTGATCCTTGCTGAGAGTGTGCCTGCGGAGCACTACAAGCAAGCCCTGATGGAGAATCGCCGTTTGAGAGAGAAGGAGCAAGATACCCAGATGGAGTTGTACAAAGCCAAAGCTGATAGGTTGAACTTGGTTCATCAACTCAGAGGAGTGCGAGAAGAAGATGCTAGCAGACTGAGAAGCAAGAAGAGATCCTACGAGGAGATGGAGAGCATGTTAGATGCAGAACGCCGGGAGTGCTTGAGGTTGCAGAGGGTTGAGGCCAGCTATCAGAAGAAGATCAGAGACTTGGAGAAGCAACTTAGAGATAAAGACATCCAGTTGAAGAAGGAAGTAGACTTGAGACAGGCATCAGAGAACCACCTTGGAGGAGAAGTGGTAGAGCTTAGACGACAACTGAAGGAGAAGATCACTCTTTTGCCAGAATGTTCAGAATGTGACATGTTGATAGACCAGTGTCAGTACTTGAAGACTCTCATTCCGGGAGGCCGTTTGTCTTAGCTTGTATCTTTGATATGTATGTTGAGAATCACCTCCAGGCTTGTTGGATGGGATTCATTGTTGTACTCCGATTGTTTGGATTTTCTTTGTCGACTTTGTTGTATGATCCTGTTACTCATATTGATGAGGTTGTTGGTTTCACCTTGTACTCATCACTCTTGTGTATGTTGTTTCTGTGCTTCTATGTTGTTCTTGCTGCAGGTTGCCATCTTTTGAGGATGACTCAGGCTCTTTGAATGCCTGAGGAATGAACATATCATGTGCATCATACGCATCATTAGCACCATACTCATATCATTTTGCATAACAGGTGTTCTTGGTCGTGACTTCTCACTCTTGGTTCCTGTTCAGGCAGGATAGCTGATCAACGTCCGCACCGCTACTCAACAAGACTGAATCAACAGAGAGGTATGGATCAAGTTCAAGCTGAGTTGGCTGAGATGAAGGCTAACATGGCCCAGTTTATGAATATGATGCAAGGGGTTGCGTGTAACACCCCGATAATAATAAAATAATTATTTAAATTGAGTTAATAATTTATTTATTAATTTAGTTAAATAATTGGAAATTTTATTATTATTATTTTTGGATTATTATTATTATTCGGAAAATATATATAAGTTGGAATTTAGAAAAATCCCATTTTTGGTAAAAAGATTATTTTCACGTGAAAAGGAAAAAGAGGCAGAAAAGGGAAAAGGGCAAAGAGCCAGAGGACGAAGGTTGAAGGAAGGAAAAGCTTGGAGCTCAGAGATTGCCGGATTAGCTCAGGTAAGGGGGGTTTATCGTCGTTTGATGGGTCGTATGGGATAACATGTAATGGGTAGTGATAAACCATGGATTTTGACTCTGATTTGAATGATGCATGCTGAAATTGTGAAATATTTGATGAACGAATTTGGATGATAATTGACGAAAATTCGTAGGAATTAGAAGTAGAAAGGTTAGAAATTTGTGAAATCGAAAGTGTATGATTCGTGTTAGACGAGATGAATGAATTGTGTGTAAAATTGAACTGTAGAAGGTTGGGATTGTAGAGATCTCGTAGCAGAGAAAACCCATAGCAGATCTGGAAAACTGGATTCTGGTCATACGCGTATGGCACTAGGCAATACGCGTATGGGAGGGCTTAGAAAAGGGGGTTTTGGCGCTGGTACGCGCCATACGCGTGTGGTGCGTGTATCCCATGAGTGGTACGCGTATGGGGTATACCATACGCGTATGAGTGAAAAAGATGATGTTTTGAACGTGAAATTGTCTTTGTTGGTACGCGTATGAGAATGTGGTACGCGTAGCATACGCGTATGGGCGTGGGCAATACGCGTATGGACTTGGTCAGGAATGGGCAATACGCGTATGGGCAGACTTGTGGTTTTCTGAACGGTTGTTGTGCAGTTTTTTGGTTGTTTAGGCTGAGTGATGTAACTTAGCTGATGTATGACGTAGTGGGGATTATTTCCCGTTGTTTTGAGTAGTATAGGTATTAGTAGAGTGTGCTAATATTGTGTTTGATTATGCGGCATGATATGATATGCTTTTGTGATAAAATGTGTTGATGATGTGTGATGGTATGCATGATGCTGTGAATGTATCAGTTATGTATGCATTTGTGAATAGACTGTTTTATGGCTTAGAGTGTGAGCATATGTCTATTCTTGAATTGTTGTTGTTGTTGCATTGCTAGGTGATTAGCATGCATATTGTGGCCTTACGGTGGTAGCTAATTCCCATGGTGAGGAATTAGTGAGTGAATCATTTTGATTGTTGTTGATGTTTGCATGCTAGGTGATTAGCGTGCATAGCATAGCCCTTGGGGTGGTAGCTAATTCCCATGGTGAGGAATTAGTGAGTGAGTCACTATGTCTCAAATGAGTGAGACTAGTGAGCTTGGTAGCCGTGCCTGGATTTGGACGGTGAGGTTGAACTATATGTTCACAAATAGTCGGTACCGCATGCATGGAGTCTCATTGCATAATATATGTATGGCGTATAATATGAATGGATGTATTCCAATATTATACGTGTTGTTTGTGTTGGTGTTGAGTATTATGTTGAGTTGATGTGCTGTTACTGAATACATGTTTGGATTAGGGTGATGAAGTGTGTTAAATTACTTAACATGACATGATATTTTATAATACCTATTATATTGATTGAGGAACTCACCCTTACAACTGTTTTTCAGGTAACGAGCAGTGATTGAGTAGGAGCTAGTACTTGGAGTCTAGAGTAGTTCATTAGTGGGTCATGCTCTGATAGATGTAACATCGGGAAGGGATGTTTTAAATGTTTTACTGTTGGTTGTGAACCATTTTACATGTAATGTGTTACATGTTTTGATTGATTTGATTTATATCCGCTGCGATTTATGCAACTGTTTATTTGATTAAATAAAGAGCATGACTGTTATTTTGGAACATGGTGTGAAGTGATTATGTGACACCCTTAACTGCATAATTACTCTGATGTTGTATTTTGATATTTAATTTAAAATTATTGGGGTATTCTAGAAGGGTGTTACATTGCGCAAGGTCAAGAAGAACTTCGAGCCATGGTTCAGAGACAAGAGGCTGCAATTCCACCGGTCAACCATGCTCCGCCAGAGGGAGGCCCAGTCAATGATAATAATGTTGCTGCTGCTGTACCCATCAACAACTATGCTACAGGTGATGAGTTGGGGGGAATTCGAATCAACGGTCAACCTATTGCTCCAGATGCCGCTAATGCCAGAGCAGTCCGTGCCCCGGCCCGTAATCCTGTTCCGATTGTTGACAGACAAGAGGATATTTTCACTCTGCTCAGTGAAGACGAAGATGTTCTGGGAAGAGTTGATGAGAGGGATCGTAAAGTTGATGCCCTTGCTGAGAAGATTAGAGCTATGGAATGTCAGAATTCTCTCGGTTTTGATGTTACCAATATGGGGTTGGTGGAAGGTTTGAGAATCCCTTACAAGTTCAAAGCACCGTCCTTCGATAAATACAACGGTACTTCTTGCCCTCGCACCCATGTGCAGGCTTATTATCGAAAAATCTCTGCGTACACCGATGATGAAAAGATGTGGATGTATTTTTTCCAAGATAGTCTATCTGGGGCTTCTTTGGACTGGTACATGGAATTGAAGAGAGATTCTATCCGCTGTTGAAGGGATCTGGGTGAGGCCTTTTTGAGGCAATACAAACATAACATGGACATGGCACCGAGCCGGACTCAGCTGCAGAGTCTTTGTCAGAAATCCAATGAGAGCTTCAAGGAGTATGCCCAGAGGTGGCGTGAACTGGCTGCTAGAGTTCAACCCCCTATGCTGGAGAGGGAGTTGACAGATATGTTTATCGGCACTCTTCAGGGTGTGTTTATGGACCGGATGGGGAGCTGCCCATTCGGTAGTTTTTCCGATGTTGTCATTTGTGGAGAGAGGACTGAGAGCTTGATTAAAACTGGGAAGATCCAAGATGCTGGTTCCTCTTCTTCTAAGAAGCCATTTGCTGGGGCACCTCGTCGAAGAGAGGGTGAAACTAATGTTGTTCAACACCGCAGAGATCAGAACAGAAGTGAATACCGTCAAGCTGTTGCAGTAACCATTCCGGCACCTCAACCTCGTCAACAACAACAACAAAGAGTTCAACAACCGCAACAACAACAACAACAACAGCAACGTCCGTATCAGCCCAGACAAAGGATGCCTGATCGACGTTTTGATTCGCTACCCATGTCGTACGCCGAACTGCTGCCCGAACTACTCAGGTTGGGGATGGTTGAGTTGCGTACAATGGCTCCGCCTACAGTATTGCCTCCTGGGTACGACGCCAACGTCCGTTGTGACTTTCACTCTGGGGCACCAGGGCATCATACTGAGAAGTGTCGGGCTCTCCAGCACAAGGTCCAAGATTTGATCGATGCCAAGGCGATCAACTTCGCACCAGTGCCTAACGTCGTAAACAACCCTATGCCTCAGCATGGTGGGCATAGAGTGAACAATATTGAGGGGAAAGAAGCTGAAGATCTGGTTGTTAATGTTGATGATGTACAGACTTCTCTGCTAGTTGTGAAGGGCCGTCTGCTGAATGGGGGTGTCTACTCGGGCTGTGATGAGGATTGTTTGGGCTGTGCAGAATCTGAGAATGGTTGCGACCAGTTAAGGGTCGGTATCCAGGGTATGATGGATGAGGGTTGTTTGCAATTCAGTAGGGCTGTAAAAGATCGTGGAACAGTGTCAACTATCACCATTTACTTTAAACCGTCTGAAGGACGTGGACAAAGGGTCGTTAGTGCACCTGCAACAAATGGTACCCCAGTTACCATTTCCGTGCCTGTAACCATCAGTGCTCCAACTACTATCGCCGCGTCTGGAAGAAGGGCTGTTGAGAATAGTAGAGTCGTGCCGTGGAAGTATGATAATGCTCACCGCAGTTACAGAAGGGCTGAAAGTCAGACGAGACCAGTGAATCAAACTCCAGTGACAATTGGTTTACCGAATAGAGTTCCTGCGACTGTTGGTCCGGCTGTGGACAATGTAGGGGGTCCAGGAGGTTTTACCAGAAGCGGTCGTCTGTTCGCACCGCAGCCTTTGAGGGACAATAATGCTGAGGCTCTCGCCAAAGCGAAGGGTAAGCAAGCTGTGGTTGAGGAAGAACCTGTCCAGAAAGAAGCGCCCGAGGGGACATTTGAGAAGGACGTGGAGGAGTTTATGAAGATAATCAAGAAGAGTGACTACAAGATTGTAGATCAGTTGAATCAAACTCCGTCCAAGATTTCTATACTTTCACTGTTGTTGTGCTCTGAGGCACACCGTAATGCCTTGCTGAAGATGTTAAATCTGGCTTACGTGCCTCAGGAGATTTTTGTCAATCAACTGGAGGGTGTGATGGCCAATGTGAGCACCAGGCATGGTGTGGGTTTCACCAACCTGGACTTAACGCCTGAGGGGCGAAACCATAACAAAGCCTTGCACATCACCATGGAGTGCAAGGGGGCAGTGTTGTCTCACGTATTGGTAGACACCGGGTCGTCGCTGAATGTGCTGCCTAGGCAGATTCTGAAGAAGATTGATGTGGAAGGGTTTGTGCTTACTCCCAGTGACCTGATCGTTCGTGCTTTCGACGGCTCCAAACGTTCTGTGTGTGGGGAAGTTACCTTGCCTATGAAGATAGGTCCTGAGGTATTCGATATCATCTTCTATGTTACGGACATCCAGCCCGCCTATAGTTGTTTATTGGGGCATCCATGGATTCATGCAGCAGGGGCAGTCTCGTCGACTCTCCATCAAAAGCTCAAGTATGTCTGGAACGGTCAGATTGTGACTGTGTGCGGTGAAGAAGAGATTCTGGTGAGTCATCTATCCTCGTTCAAGTATGTTGAGGTGGATGGCGAGATCCACGAAACCTTATGCCAGGCGTTTGAGACTGTGGCTCTTGAGAAAGTGGCGTACGCTGAGCAGAGGAAGCCAGGTGCTTCAATTACTTCTTACAAGCAGGCTAAGGAGGTTGTTGATTCTGGCAAAGCTGAAGGCTGGGGCAAGATGGTGGATTTGCCTGTCAAAGAAGACAAATTTGGTGTTGGTTATGAGCCTCTCCAAGCAGAGCAGAATGGTCAAGCGGGTCCGAGTACCTTTACCAGCGCTGGGCTGATGAATCATGGCGACGTCTCTGCGACCGGTAGTGAAGACTGTGACAGTGATTGTGATTTGGACAACTGGGTTCGCCCGTGTGCACCAGGGGGGTCTATCAACAACTGGACGGCTGAAGAAGTGGTTCAAGTTACTCTTCTGACAGAGTAATTTTCTGTTGTTTTGTCATTTTGCATGAAAATCCTACGTTCTGCCCAAGGCGTAGTGGTTCATTGTAGGGCCTCATCATGTTTTAATGATTATCATTAATGAAGGACATTTTTTGAAATCAAACTTTGTGATCCCTGTCTTTCTATTTTTTGTTTTCATTTTTTTTCAAAAAAACAATAAAAATGGCAATGTTTTTGTTTTTTGTGACTTTATTGAACTCTTTTTTTCTAAAACAAAGCATTAAACATGCAGAAGCGATCTTATGGCATTCACTATGAACAGTTCTGTTATGGCTCAGTATGATTTCGACAATCCCATCTACCAAGCTGAAGAGGAGAGTGAGGAAGACTGTGAACTTCCTGCAGAATTGGTCAGATTGCTGAGGCAGGAGGAAAGGGTCATCCAACCTCATCAGGAGGAGTTGGAGGTTGTTAATTTGGGTACTGAGGACGCCAAAAGAGAAATCAAGATTGGGGCTGCTTTAGAGGACTCTGTCAAGAGGAGGCTGGTTGAGATGCTGAGAGAATATGTGGAGATATTCGCCTGGTCATATCAAGATATGCCTGGGTTAGATACAGACATTGTGGTGCATCGTTTACCTCTTAGAGAAGGATGTCCTTCGGTCAAGCAAAAGCTTCGTAGAACGAGTCCTGACATGGCAACTAAGATCAAGGAAGAGGTTCAGAAGCAGTGGGATGCGGGTTTTTTGGCTGTTACAAGTTATCCCCCATGGGTGGCCAATATCGTCCCTGTGCCGAAGAAGGATGGTAAAGTCAGGATGTGTGTCGATTACCGGGATTTGAATAGAGCGAGTCCGAAAGATGATTTCCCATTACCTCACATTGATGTATTGGTTGATAATACGGCTCAATCCTCGGTATTCTCTTTCATGGATGGTTTCTCTGGATATAATCAGATCAAGATGGCGCCAGAGGACATGGAAAAGACGACATTCATTACACCTTGGGGCACGTTCTGCTATAAGGTGATGCCATTTGGGCTAAAGAATGCTGGTGCTACCTATCAGAGGGCAATGACGACTCTCTTTCATGACATGATGCACAAAGAAATTGAAGTGTACGTGGATGATATGATTGCGAAGTCGCAGACAGAAGAGGAGCACCTGGTTAATTTGCAGAAGCTGTTTGACCGTTTGAGAAAGTTCAAGCTGAGGTTGAATCCGAACAAGTGTACGTTTGGGGTGAGATCAGGGAAGCTTTTAGGCTTCATTGTCAGTGAGAAAGGGATTGAGGTTGATCCAGCAAAAGTCAAAGCTATTCAAGAGATGCCTGAACCGAAAACGGAAAAGCAAGTCCGTGGGTTTTTAGGGAGATTGAACTACATTGCAAGGTTCATATCTCATCTAACAGCCACGTGCGAACCAATTTTCAAACTGCTTAGAAAGAATCAAGCAATCAGGTGGAATGATGATTGTCAGAAAGCTTTTGACAAGATAAAGGAGTATTTACAAAAACCTCCAATCCTTATACCTCCAGTTCCAGGGAGACCTCTGATAATGTACCTGTCAGTGACTGAGAACTCGATGGGGTGTGTATTGGGACAGCATGACGAGTCTGGTCGAAAAGAGCATGCCATATACTACCTTAGCAAAAAGTTTACCGACTGTGAAACAAGATATTCACTGCTCGAGAAAACTTGCTGTGCTTTGGCCTGGGCTGCTCGCCGACTGAGGCAGTATATGTTGAACCATACTACTTTGTTGATTTCTAAAATGGATCCAGTGAAGTACATCTTTGAGAAACCGGCTCTCACCGGACGCGTTGCTCGTTGGCAGATGATTCTAACAGAATATGATATTCAGTACACGTCACAAAAGGCCATCAAAGGTAGTATTCTGTCAGACTACCTCGCCGAGCAACCGATTGAAGATTATCAGCCTATGATGTTTGAGTTCCCTGACGAAGACATCATGTATCTTAAGATGAAAGATTGCGAAGAGCCTCTTGTCGAGGAGGGACCGGATCCTGATGACAAGTGGACACTGATGTTTGATGGGGCTGTGAATATGAACGGTAACGGTGTTGGGGCAGTATTGATCAATCCTAAAGGTGCTCATATACCTTTTTCTGCCAGATTGACGTTTGACGTCACCAACAACGAAGCTGAGTATGAGGCTTGTATCATGGGGATAGAAGAAGCCATTGATCTGAGGATCAAAACTCTTGATATATTTGGAGATTCAGCTCTAGTGGTCAATCAAGTCAATGGAGATTGGAATACGAATCAGCCACATTTGATTCCGTATAGAGATTACACCAGAAGAATACTGACGTTCTTCAAGAAGGTGAAGTTGTATCATGTCCCCCGGGATGAGAATCAAATGGCTGATGCTTTGGCAACTTTGTCGTCTATGATCAAAGTTCATTGGTGGAATCATGTGCCACATGTTGCGGTGAATCGACTCGAGAGGCCTGCGTATGTGTTTGCAGCCGAGTCTGTTGTGATTGATGAGAAGCCGTGGTATTATGACATCAAGAACTTCCTCAAGACTCAGGAGTATCCTGAAGGTGCGTCTAAGAATGACAAGAAAACCCTGAGAAGGCTAGCTGGAAGCTTTTATTTGAATCAGGATGATGTGTTGTATAAGAGAAACTTTGACATGGTCTTGCTCAGATGCGTGGACAGACCCGAGGCGGACATGTTAATGCAGGAAGTTCATGAAGGCTCCTTCGGTACTCATGCCGGCGGACATGCAATGGCTAAGAAATTGTTGAGAGCGGGTTATTACTGGATGACTATGGAATCCGATTGTTTCAAGTATGCTCGGAAGTGCCATAAGTGTCAAATTTATGCTGATAAGGTGCATGTACCACCAAACCCTCTGAATGTCATGAATTCGCCTTGGCCGTTTGCCATGTGGGGCATTGATATGATTGGGAAGATTGAGCCCACTGCTTCGAATGGACATCGCTTCATTTTGGTAGCGATTGACTATTTCACCAAATGGGTGGAAGCAGCTTCCTATGCTAACGTTACCAAACAAGTGGTTACCCGGTTCATCAAGAAAGAAATCATATGTCGTTATGGAGTTCCTGAGAGAATCATCACTGACAATGGTTCGAATCTCAATAACAAGATGATGAAAGAGCTTTGTAAAGATTTCAAGATTGAACATCACAATTCTTCTCCTTACAGACCGAAGATGAATGGTGCTGTAGAAGCGGCAAACAAGAATATCAAGAAGATTGTGCAGAAGATGGTCGTTACGTACAAGGATTGGCATGAGATGCTGCCATTCGCTTTGCATGGGTACCGCACCTCAGTACGTACGTCGACCGGGGCAACCCCTTACTCCCTTGTGTATGGTATGGAAGTTGTTCTACCTGTTGAAGTGGAGATTCCTTCTCTGAGAGTTTTATTGGATGTCAAGCTGGACGAAGCCGAGTGGATTCGAACAAGGTTTAACGAGTTGAGCCTCATCGAGGAGAGACGGCTAGCAGCTGTATGTCATGGACAGTTGTATCAGAGAAGGATGAAGCGAGCCTTTGATCAGAAAGTGCGTCCTCGAAGCTATCAGATCGGTGATCTAGTTTTGAAGAGGATCCTCCCTCCCGGTGCAGATAACAGGGGCAAGTGGACTCCTAATTATGAAGGTCCGTATGTTGTGAAGAAGGTCTTCTCCGGTGGAGCCTTGATGCTTACAACTATGGATGGTGAAGATTTTCCGTCCCCTGTTAACTCAGATGTAGTCAAAAAATACTTCACATAAATTGACCCGCTGGACAAAAAGAAAAAAGAGTCCAGGCAAAAAAATGGGCATCCCGGCGAACCAAAAAACAGAAAGAAAAGGTTCGGGCAAAAATTAGGGATAAAATGAAAAGAATTTGTACACCCGGTAAGTCGAAAACCCGCAAGGGCGGCTTAGGCAAAAATGGGTATCCCGGTGGATTGAAAACCCGAAAGGGCGATCCAGCCAAAAGAGGGATTAAAGCGAAGACTACAGTCTGAGTTGTCTGTACTTCATCAAGCTTTGTCGTCTGCCATCTCGAAAGATGTGATCCGTCCAGTCATTCTTCTCAGAAAGCAAGGAGTTGGGAGGAAAACTAATGATCTGTGAGTTATAACAGAATTGGGAAATAGTGGATGCCGTGTTCACATTGCCATTAGGATAGATTTTTCCTTTTATGCGCAATTACCTCTTTCTAGGAATTGCTTCCCAATGTATTTGCCTTTTCAGGCACATTTTCAATCAATAAAAGTCGTTATTCAGATAAATAGCTCTTTGGTTTTTATTTTTACTGTTTTGTTTGCAAAAATGTCCGAATTTTTGATAAGCATTGCATATAAAAACATGAAGGCTAAACAATGGCTTGCAGGATGATGAAACATTTGAAAATCATTTTGAATGTTGAGGACACTTGAGCGTATCTTGTCCATGTATCCCCTGGGGGCACTTTGTTGTGCTGTTTTTCAGGTTGGCATCTGTGAGGACGTTTCCTCAGCAGATATATTCCCCAA
The DNA here is from genome assembly GCF_024323335.1 of Lathyrus oleraceus. NCBI lineage: Eukaryota > Viridiplantae > Streptophyta > Magnoliopsida > Fabales > Fabaceae > Lathyrus > Lathyrus oleraceus. The sequence goes on from NC_066579.1 coordinate 345,795,155, forward strand.
GCAAGTTTGGAAGCTATCAGAGCTATGTCCCCCTGCGGAGACGTCTGTGGATAGTGCCTTCTATTCCCCAACAGACCTAAGGATTGCCTATCCCCAGCAGGCCTGTATTTGCCGATTTCCTCCCGAGTGAGGTAGACCCATTGAAATTTATCTCCAGCATTTATCCTATCTGTGGACTGAAGGATATCCCCAGCGGAGTTTACCTTCCCCCAGCAGCAGTGCTATTCTCCAACATGAGTGAGAAGTCGTTGCTCTCCCTGCAGAGTCTCCCCGCAGAGTTGGAGTACCCGATCAGTTTTGGCTCCCCAGCCGGAGTTTTTCATCATTTTTGCATTTTTTGCATTTTTAGTGATCATTGCATCCTCAAACTGCGTAGCATTCCCATTCAATATGGAACATTACGCCATAGAAAAATTCAAACATATGCATTCATGTGTTAACCTCACCAGACCGTATCCCCGGCAGAGGCGGATCATTTCATTCAACATCAGCACAGCAAGTCTGCTACAGTTGCTCTTGACAGCATTCAGGATTGATATCCCCACGAAGGTTTATTACCTCACCCGTTGGTGACAGAAAGTTTGTTTCTCCCCAGTGAGACCCCCAGCAAGTGGTCAACCTTGCCTTGACATATCTAAGAAGTTGTTCTTGTGATACCGGTAAGTGTCATACCAGCACCCGCGTGTGTTTCTTTGTTTGGTGTCGGTAAACACCATCATTTCGGTGTCTGTAAGCATCGAGTATTCTCCCCAGTCATCAGTAAATGTCTGGTCATCATTTTTTGGTGTCGGTAAACACCATTGTTTCGGTGTCTGTAAACATCGGGTATTCTCCCCAGTCATCAGTAAATGTCTGGTCATCATTTTGGTGTCGGTAAACACCATTGTTTCGGTGTCGGTAAACATCGAGTCTCACCCCAGTCATCGGTAAATGTCTGGTCATTTTTGATATCGGTAAACATCATCTTTTGATGTCGGTAAACAATCGAGTCCTTCCCTCAGTCATCGGTAAATGTCTGATAACTCCCCAGCTAGAAATCCCCAGTAGAGTCATCTGTAAATGTCCTGTCTGGTTTCAGGTTGCGAATATTTGTTTGTATCTCCCCAATAAATTTCTCATTCCCAGTCATCGGTAAGTGTCTGGTCGTTTTTTGATGTCGGTAAACATCATCTTTCGATGTCGGTAAACGTCGAGTCTCATCCCAGTCATCGGTAAATGTCTGGTCATGCTTTGTTTCCTTGTTGATAAAATCAAGATCCCCAGAAGTCGTCGGTAAACGTCTTGTCTGATTACACCACAAAGATTTTGTTCCCCCCAAGTGGAGACGCCATCGGTAAATGGCCCCGTTTTCTTCGATATCGGTAAATATCAGATCCCCAGTTGCAGTAGCCATCGGTAAATGGTCAAGTTGAAGTTGATATCGGTAAATGTCAAGTTTCTTTGAAGCCACCATCGGTAAATGGTTTTGCTTCCTTTTACATCAGAAGTTGTTTCCCAGCAGCCATCGGTAAATGGTTTTGCTGAAGTTGATATCGGTAAATGTCAAGTTTCCAGTTTCTAACCATCGGTAAATGGTTTCGCCTTTCTGAAGATGTCAATTGCAGGCGTCATCGGTAAATGACGTGGTTCTTCTTGTATCATATCCGGCAGAGTGCAAATTTCTACGGTTCTTGGTATTCAATCCCTGTTTACCTTGAAAGTCTGACAGCCGTTGCTCTCATCCATTCGGGTTCCCAGTTGATTGAATAGGGGCAGCTGTAGCACCTCAAATTTGCACCTATCATTGTACATACATTCTCATATTAGGTCATGACATAACATGGTCCACTGCATAGCATTGCATTGTCCCATTTGCCTCAAGTGCAAGCCAATCAAGAAATTAGGTCAAACTGATCAGGAGATCAGTCAACCAAGCAAGCAAGGGTGTTTCTCAAGGAGCCAAGGCCCTAGGGTTGGTCCAACATGTACACATGACTTGGGGATCCATTTGAAGTGTTTTGGTCAAGGATTGGATGTTCAGAAGTCATCAATCAATGCACAATCAGTCAAAAACCCTAAAAGTCAACTGTTGGTCAACTGTCCATTTAATCAGTGATTTGATGATGGAAATTGGTTTGAGTGGTCTCATTCATGTCCAAATAGGCCTCATATATCATGTCAAACACCATCATGGAAGAATTTGAAGCCAGATCAGAAATTTCCAAAAATGGAAACTGGACCTGTAATTGAAACCTGCCCAAAATGGAAAGTCTTGATCCTCAAACTTACATCATGATACAAGCTTCAAATGAATTTTTGCCCAACATGAAAGTTGAAGATCTTGTTCTCCCATTTCCAAAAAGTCCAAGAACACTCAATTCCCATGTATGGTTGGCAAGTTATGATCAAATCATTTTCAGAAATTCTTGAACTTCAAAAGGCCATATCTCTCAAACCATTTGGCCAATTTGGGTGGGGTTTTTTCCTACAAGTCACATTTGATCCCCTCTTTCCAAAAATGTAATTTTCATGTACCAAAACTTCACCAATCAAAATGGCATTTTTGGACTTGCATGAATTAATTTCAAGTGAGGTGAAAAATTGAACTTTCCAAATAATCATTCCCAACCATTTCTACCATCCAAACATGTTCTGAAATGTCATTTGAGACTTGTTGCAAGCTCATTTTCGTGCAGTACACATAGCCATCACCTACTTGCTTGAAAATTGGCCAAAAGTACATTTTTCAACAACTCTATCCCACATTTCCATGGACTTGGATTCAGTACCACAAAAACAGCAGAGGTACATCATTTTTTCTGCAAAATGAAACCCCTAGCAGCAGCCATAATACAAACAGAATTCTCTCATTCTCCAAAAATCACCATTTTTCATATCTTTGCATTTTTTGCTCAAAACCTTCAAAGCACTCGAGCCACTCTTGCTTCCTTCATCACCTGGCCAACATTTGGAAGCCTTTTGCAACATCAAATCCCTGCTGGAAGCTCCATTTCATGTTCTGTTTTTTCCATGGACCAACAATGGTGAAAATCGATTTGGACATTTCCAGGCCTTGCTGAGCTAACTTACTTCAAGAATCCTTCATTCCAAACCATAAGGAGGATCTGTTTGAGCTTGCATCATCCAAATAACCACTGCTTCACTCTTTTCTTCAAATCCAAGTAAGTTTTCGATCTCCTCTATTTCAAAAATCATGAGGTGTTTAGGATAGGTCTTTTGATGCTGATTCCATTGCAACTTGTATCACTTGAATTGGTTAACTACGCTAGGAGAAATCTGAGTTTAAAGTTTGTTGGCCATTTTTGTTTTGCATGATTTCTGGATATTTAGCTCGAGTTCATGAATCTTAATGGTAGCATGATGATATGCATTGCTTGCTGATCATGATAGAGTGTTTAATTGCTATTTCTGGGTAGTTTGAATTTTTCGACTGAATGAAAGGGATGATGATTCACTGTTGTTCATAAACCCTAAAAGAGAACCCAGAAACATGAACTCCTGATTGTGTTTGTTTGTTGTTTGTGTTGTGATTGCATGAAGAACATTGTTAATTACCATGATGTTTTCGAAATGCTGGTTGAAACTCGTTTTGTGATGATGAACATGAAGATGATTACTGTGTACAAACCCTAAAATTGCCCAGAAACATGAAATACATTTGGCTGTTGCTTGCATCGTGTATGTATGGACTTGACATTGTTTGATTGAGGTTGGCCAATCAGAACATTTTGTTCTGCCCTCCCTGTGCGCACCGTTTCAATTAGTGAGTGTGGTATTTACCACCGTGCCACTGGTCAACCGTTGACTTATCCAAACCATGTTTATTTTGTTTACTTATTCCAAATTCATTCTTCAACTTACAAAATTCATAACATTTTCATTTCAACTCCAAAATTCATGAAAACTTTTGCATCATATTCACATGAATGTCTAGTATTTTATCATGATTTTTAATGATTTTTTGGATGAGTAGATTTTAAATGGCATTAGGGTTTTGTTCATGTGCCCAATTTTTGTACATCTTGCCAAAACATTTGTGAAATGGTGATACTTTATCCAATGGCTCTGAAATTTTCTGTGCTTAAACTAGACAAACTCATGGTGATTTTGGTGTAGAGTTTGTGAATTTATCATTGCTGGTTTGTGAGTTATGATTTTTTGAATTAGGGTGTGACAATTTGTGTCACACCATTGATGTGCAACTTCATGATTTTTGTATCCATGCTTCTTGACTTCCAATTGATCTAAAATTTTGCATGAGCCTACCCTTGTATGTCTAGTTGGTATGTGATTTTTTGTGGATTTATTTGAGGCATTTCCTAATTGTTTGAGATTTTCTCCCCTGTTTGACCAAAATGTTGACTTCTTGTGATACATGTTGCCATTTCATTTGTGAAATCCTCATACTTTATTAGATGGACATGAAATTTTACATGAGATAACTAGACATCCTAATCTTTGACATGGTTTTAGTCCCATTCATTTATCATATGCCATCTCTGATTTATGAATTTTTCAAGTTGATGCATGTTTGGTTGACTTCTTTGAGCATGTTCAAAATTGCTTTGACTTTCTGATTTTCATTGACTGCCTTCCACCTGTCCAAATGAGATGAAATTTGACATGCTTACCATGCTGTGGGTTGTGATTGGTCATGATTTATTTGGTGATTTTTGGAAATGTTTAAGATTGGTTTTGATGCAAGTCTTGCTGTTGACTTCTTTGAGCTTCTAAATGCCATGTTTTGACCTAAATTGTTCATGAAATGATGATAGTGATTGATATGAATGTGAACCCAATTGGTTTTGTTTCTTGATTGTTTGAACATGATTTTGGATACTTGCCCTTTGCTGTTTTAACTTTTTCATTCCTTTTGACCCTAGGCTTGTCCTAGTGGTCCTGTTACTCACTTTTGAGCTTGTGTTTTCAGGTTGACCAACAAATGACCAATGAGACCATTTCTTTTTGATTGAGCTTGCTTAAATATCATTGTCTAACTTGTTTGTTTTGTAGGTGGCTTGGCTCACATGCCTTAAGCCTTGTGCCTTGCATATCCATTTGCCTCCAATTAACTGTTGATGTCTGTTTCTTTTGCTTTGTTTTGAAGTTGCATACTAACATCTGCTTGACTGTTTCAGGTGCTTTTAGTTGCTCAGTTCCTTGTGAACTTTTGCTTTGCTTTGCTTGTATAAGCAATTTGCATTGAGGTATATTTCTAATCTTCATGTAGTCTGGAAGACCTGGCCTGTTACTTGGCCAGGCAACTGTCTGAAGTCCTCCTTAAGAGGCAATGTTTGTGATTGTTTAATTTTGTCCTTGCATAGAGTCAAAGACCTCCTAAGTGAAGAGGCAATTGGCAGAACCCAAGGGATATGCAACCTATCCCCTGCTATTATGTGTGTCATCTGCTTTGCTCACACCACTGCGTTGATGCATTGCAGATACAAACCCAAGATCTTGTACAATTGTACAGTTGAGTCAGTTTTAAATGTGTAGAAGGGTTCCCACTTTCTGAACCCACACATTCTTGTCTTAAGCTCTCCCAGGCCAGGGATAAGAGCTGTGAAGTCTTATCTTCACTCACCTTTCATCTGCTTCACCTTAGCCCCTCAATGGCAAGGTTAAGAGCACATTCACCCAGTTCCAGAGGTTTGTTTGTTGAGGTTGATATGACCCCTCGACTAAAACCTAGCCTTGTTTGAGCCCCTTGCTTGTGTATAGTGTGTGCTACCTGTGCTTGTATATTTGTTTGACTTGCTTCCTGTGCAAGTTAGGGTTAGTTTAGACTTGCTTCCTGTGCAAGTTAGGTTTTGCTTGGCTTGCTCCCTGTGCAAGTTAAGTGTGTGTGTGGCTTGCTTCCTGTGCAAGTCATGATTAGGATAGGCTTGCTTCCTGTGCAAGTTAGTTAGAAACCTTAACTTAGGGATGATTTTGCATGATAACATCTAGGCTCGAGTCGTAGTCTCCCTAGTTGTGTCTCCCTCTGTTATCTAGTTAGGCTAGTCCTTTATCCCTCTGTAGGGGAACTACGTCGCCCTGATCCTCATACCAGATGAGGTACGTAGGCAGGAGATGAGCAGATCTCTCTGGGCGCCTGTGTCTTTGTTTCGTGTAGTTTTGGTTCGGATGCTGATGTAAGTCCAGTGATTGGCATTCGGGCTCCACGTTTGCCTCTTTGTGTGTGTTTTGGTTCGGATGCTGATGTAAGTCCAGTGATTGGCATTCAGGCTCCAGGTTTGCCTTTGTTTGTGTTTGTTTGTGTGCGTGTCAGCCGAGCTACGAATGCTCTGATTCTCCTTCGTCCAAAGGAGATATGTATGCATAGGATGTGATATCCTAGCGAGCATGTGTCGTTTCCCCAGTCCGAACTACTTCGACTCTGATGTCTATGCTTGATAGACTAAGTAGGCCCGGGATACGATATCCTGCCAAGTCAGTTCCAGTCTGTTTTCTTGCGTCTCTTTCAGCCAGTGTGTGTGTGTGAGCAACACTTTAGCAACCATTTTTCCTTCCTATTGTGCGTGGATCCCGTCGAGTACGACGGATGCGTAGGGGTGCTAATACCTTCCCTTCGCATAACCGACTCCCGAACCCATCCTCTTTGGTCGCGAGACCATGTTCTTTCCTAGGTTTACTCTGAGCGTTTCCTTTCCCTCTTTTGGGATAAATAACGCACGGTGGCGGCTCTGTTGTTCTTGTTTTCCCGCCGGTTTTTCGCGTGATGCGACAAGTACTCTACGGGATCCACTTTTGTAGTTCTCGTCTAAAGGGTGTGAGTTTATCTTGTGCTGTTTACTAAAAAAAGGGTTAAATGAAAATGACTCGCGCGGATGTCGCATCCACTGCATACGTATCTCATCTGAATATGAGAATCAGAGTCTTCGTAGCTCGGCTGACCTATGGGTTTGGGGGATGTGTGCTCGCTAAGACATCGCGTCTTATGCCTACGTATCTCATCTGGAATGAGAATCAGAGCAAGCCGTAGTTCGGCTAACTACGGGGTTAAGGATTATGTTTTGGGGGTGGACGACGTTACTACACAATCTACCGGATGCTCGACCTTTGGAGACTTACTCACCTGTAGTAGAAGGAGTAAACGTGTGTTTAGGAGAAGAAAAATCAATGAAGGGTTAGGGTTTGGGATGCTCATGCAAAAAGGCAGTCCTTGACGAAGGAACCGCGCTACCTGCGGGGATACGAACACATACAAAACAAACATGTATAAAGTAAATGTGCCAACAAGGCAATCAGAATAAATCTCCGAAATGGTATCCCACAAGCAAAGTGGAATATCCAACGAGCTATCCCTGCAAAAGTCAGGTGAGCCTTCACAAAAACTCAACAAAAGGGTTAGTGAAACAAGATAAGGATTAGGAGAAAACATGTTATGACAAACGTAAGTCAGATTAGAGCAAAACAGTATGGTTTTTCATGGATAACAGTATGGTTTCAGAAACCTCAAACCCTGTGGCATACACTTCAGAAATTAAACGATTAAGCATTCAAGGCATTATTTATACATTCATACATAATTATGAACCCGTGGACAAAAACCTAATGAAATTCATCCATCATACCTCAAAAATTCAGAGTATTCAACTTCAAAGCACAAAGGTAATGGGAATAAGGGCAAACCTGATTGGAGAGATCGGTTGAAATCAAATGGCTGGCTGGATTTGCAAACCAATGTTAGGGTTTGCTTGAGCTGAAAGTGTGTGAGTCAGAATGAACCTTTCAGAGTTGCCTGCAGGTTGCTCTGAACTCTGTTAGCTCTTCTCTCACTATCTTTTTCCCAGACAGGGTAATAGGAATAGAATGGCCTTTTGTTTCACTGAAACTCTGACTTTATAACCTGATTTTTGTGGACATGTGGGCTCAAATGAAAGAGGTCCAAGTCCAAGATTTTTTCTTTTATTTATTTTTTTTTTTTTTTTCGTTTTTCGTTTTTTTTTTTCAAAACACCTGGGCTTCGCCTAGCGAGCATGACAGCTCATGAACAAACCTTTGCTCCTTCAAGATTAATGTTTTGACTGACGAATAGACCCCTGTTGGAAGTAACTCAAGTCTTTCCCTTGTGTTGACTGGTCATCTAAATAGAGCCCACAAAGTGTCCTGGATGATGTTCAAGCTTCTTGGATCCGATTCCGATTGCCATGATGAAATGCAAATGCTAAATGACCTAAAAATGAATGCATGCATGAGGTGTAAAGCGTATGCTTCAAGGAAAAATGAAGGGTAAATTTTGGGGTATTACAGCTGCCCCTATTCAATCAACTAGAGACCTGGAAAGAAGATAACAGCGACTTTCGTGCTTTCGAGGTATCAAGGGATTGAATACAATAAAAGCCCGAAAATTTGCACTGAAGTGAAGTGAAGTAACAATGCCTGTCAGACTCGGCAAAGAGGTGGTCTTGAAAGAAGAATCCGTCTGGTACGGTGAGAGTCAGTCTGAATACCGAAAAAGAATGTTAACCTGGATACCAAAATAAATGGTAACACAGAAATAACCATGGCCTGAATGTCGCTCATCAGTCTGAATACTGGAAATGACTTCGATCTGAACATCGGAAGATATGAGATTATTAATATCGGTCTGAACACCGAGAGGCTGGCCTGAATGCCACAAGTTGCGTCGACCTGAACGTCGGAAACTTCTTCGATCTGAACATTGGAAAATTGGCCTGAATGCCACAAGTTGCATCGACCTGAACGTCGGAAACTTCTTCGATCTGAACGTCGTAAAATTGGCCTGAATGCCACAAGTTGCATCGACCTGAATGTCGGAAACTTCTTCGATCTGAACATCGGAAAATTGGCCTGAATGCCACAAGTTGCATCGACCTGAATGTCGGAAACTTCTTCGATCTGAACATCGGAAAATTGGCCTGAACGCCACAAGTTGCATCGACCTGAACGTCGGAAACTTCTTCGATCTGAACATCGGAAAACTGGCCTGAACGCCACAAGTTGCATCGACCTGAACGTCGGAAACTTCTTCGATCTGAACATCGGAAAACTGGCCTGAACGCCACAAGTTGCATCGACCTGAACGTCGGAAACTTCTTCGATCTGAACATCAGAAAACTGGCTTGAACGCCACAAATTGCATCGACCTGAACGTCGGAAACTTCTTCGATCTGAACATCGGAAAACTGGCCTGAACGCCACTTCGGTCTGAATATCGGAAACTTCATGCCTTTCAGCATCGGCAGAAATAGGGAACGATAATAGAGGCGGCGCATGGGCCAATGACACTTGTTGGGGATAACAAAGGTAAGTCATGAACAATCTTCAGTCTGAGTACTGGAAACAACTTTTGGCTTATCACTTGGGATACCGAGAATGTTTTATGCTTACATGCGTATGTTTGAATTTTTCAATGGCGTAATGCTCCATGAAAATGCAAATGCTACGCGATTTGGGAGGATGCAATGCAATACGATTCTACATGCAGGGATGCGAAATGCTAGGTAGAATGCCAAGCTGAGGCAAGGGGATCTGTTGGGGAAATGATCACCATCTTCTGGACCCTGGCAAGGCTGTTGGAGATGCACAGCGCAAAGAACTCTGTGGGGAAATGACCCGCCACACGGTGTTCTAGCAATGACGAAATACCGAGATTCTGACTGGGGAGAGAACGACAGTGAAAACCTGCTGTTGGGGAAAGCGATAGTGGTTCTGGCAACCACGATCTGCGAGAGATGACTCAGTAGGGGAAGCAAACACTGATACGGTACCGAGGTTCTGCTTCAAGGAAAGAAACCATGGATCTGGCATTGGGATTATCGATCTGGCCTCGAACTCTGAGTAGTAGCCGCTTCTGCTGGGAAGATACAGTCTGGCACTGTCAACTCCGCTGGGGGTATATAGTCTGACACTGTCAACTCTACTGGGGAGTGTATAATCTGAAACCACCGCTTGGGGGGGAGGTACAGTGGTGAGAACCTGCTGGGGATTGAAGAATCCAACGCTCTGATCAGCTCTGCAGGGATAAGATACCGAATTCGTCTGTTGTTGGAAAACATTCACGATCATCTGCAGGGGATTTTAAGGAAATGCCCCGAGGGTACCTGTTCTGAATAGACGATCCAAAGCACTTAAAATTTACAGCAATTTTAAATGTTTATTAAGCATGTACCTGTAAAGCTCTTATGTGTCATGATGCAATGTTTATCAAAAAATTCGGACGTCATTTTTGCAAACAAAACAGAAAAATGAAAATGAAAACAGAGATATACTGAATAACATGATATTATTGATTGAACGGCCTCTGAATAGGCATTTACATCAGGAAGCAATCCCTGGAAAGAGGTAATCGCACAACAGATAAAAACAGACATTAATCTAATGGCAATGTGAAATGGATTTCTATTGGGTTCCAATTCTGCTATGACTTGCTCGTCTTCAAGATCCTCCAGATGATCAGCTTTCTGAAAGAGTGATTGGACTGTTTCCTATCCTTCAAAAGTTTCCAGTCATTGACACGAGATGAGATTCAGAACTACTCAGAACACAGTCATTCGCTTAATCCCTAACTTTTGCCTGCATCGCCCTTTTCGGGTTTTCAATCCACCGAGATACCCATTTTTGCCTAAGTTGCCTTTTCAGGTTTTCAACTTACCGGGTGTACGATCTTTTCACTTTTAATCCCTAATTTTTGCCCGAATCTTTTTCATTTTATTGGTTCGCCGGGATGCCCATTTTTGCCTGGACTACTCTTTTTATTGTCCAGCAGGTCTATTTCATGCAAAGTATTTTTTAACTGCGTATGAGTTCACCGGGGAAGTGAAGTTTTCACCATCCATCGTTGTAAGCATTAAGGCCCCACCATCAAAAACCTTGGTGATAATATACGGTCCATCATAGTTAGGAGTCCACTTGCCCCTGTGATCTGTCTGAGGAGGAAGGATCCTTTTCAACACCATATCTCCGACCTGGAAGCATCGAGGACGCACTTTCTGATCAAAGGCTCTCTTCATCCGACTTTGATACAACTGCCCATGACAAATGGCTGCCATTCTCTTCTCTTCGATAAGACTCAACTCATTGAACCTTGTCCAAATCCATTCAGCTTCGTCTAACTTGACATCCAACAGGACTCTTAGAGAAGGAATCTCCACTTCAACAGGTAGGACTGCTTCCATACCATACACAAGGGAGTAAGGGGTTGCCCCGGTCGATGTACGTATTGAAGTACGGTACCCATGCAAGGCGAAGGGTAGCATCTCATGCCAATCTCTGTATGTAACGACCATCTTCTGCATAATCTTTTTTATGTTCTTATTTGTCGCTTCAACAACACCATTCAGCTTAGGGCGGTAAGGGGAAGAATTGTGATGCTGAATGTTGAAGTTCTGGCATAACTCCTTCATCATTTTGTTGTTGAGATTAGAACCATTATCAGTAATGATTCTTTCGGGAATCCCATAGCGACAAATGATTTCTTTCTTGATGAATCGGGCAACCACATGTCTGGTGACCTTCGCAAATGACGTTGCTTCGACCCACTTGGTGAAATAGTCGATGGCAACAAGGATGAAGCGATGCCCATTGGAAGCGGTCGGCTCAATCATATCGATTCCCCACATAGCGAAAGGCCACAGCGAAGACATCACATTCAAAGGATTCGGCGGCACATGCACCTTATCAGCATAAATCTGGCATTTATGGCACTTTCGAGCATATTTGAAACAATCAGATTCCATGGTCATCCAGTAATAACCTGCTCTCAAGAATTTCTTAGCCATTGCATGTCCGCCAGCATGAGTACCGAAGGAGCCTTCATGAACTTCCTGCATTAACATGTCTGCTTCGTGTCTGTCCACGCATCTGAGTAAAACCATGTCGAAGTTCCTCTTATACAGAACATCATCTTTGTTCAAGAAGAAACTGCCTGCCAATCTTCTCAAAGTCTTTCTATCATTGTTGGATGCCCCTGCAGGGTACTCTTGATTCTTCAGAAAGTGCTTGATGTCGTGATACCAGGTCTTGTCATAAACTACCAGTTCAGCAGCAAACACATACGCGGCCCTATCAAGGCGTATCACGTCGATCTTGGGAGCATGGTTCCAACGGATCACCGTGATCACGGAGGATAGAGTAGCAAGATCATCTGCCATCTGGTTCTCATCACGAGGTATATGGTACAGCTTTACTGTTGTGAAGAAAGTCAATAGTCTTCTCGTGTAATCTCTGTAGGGGACCAGAGTAGGTTGGAGAGTGTTCCAATCACCATTCGCTTGATTGATTACCAGAGCTAAATCTCCGAAGATGTCCAAAGTCTTGATTCTCAAATCAATGGCTTGCTCAATACCCAAGATACAGGCTTCATACTCAGCTTCATTATTGGTGCACTCGAAAGTCAGACGAGCGGTGAAGGGCATGTGGGCACCTTTCGGAGTTGTAATGACAACACCAATTCCACTTCCTCTGGCGTTGACGGCCCCATCAAACATTAAAGTCCACTTTTCGTCTGGATCAGGTCCCTCTTCAACAACTGGCTCTTCACAGTCTTTCATATTGAGGAACATGATGTCTTCATCTGGAAAATCAAACTTCATCGGCTCATAATCTTCAACCGGCTGTTGAGCAAGATAGTCTGACAGAATACTCCCCTTGATGGCTTTCTGGGAAGTATACTGGATGTCGTACTCTGTCAGTACTATTTTCCAACGAACAACTCTTCCGGTGAGAGCTGGCTTCTCAAATATATACTTGACTGGATCCATTTTGGAGATCAGTAAGGTTGTGTGAGACAGCATGTATTGTCTTAATCGCTTAGCAGCCCATGCAAGTGCACAACATGTTTTTTCAAGCATTGAGTATCTCGACTCGCAATCTGTGAATTTCTTACTCAGGTAGTAGATGGCATGCTCTTTCCTACCTGTCTCGTCGTGTTGACCGAGAACACAACCCATGGAATTGTCTAGTACTGTCAAATACATAATCAACGGTCTCCCTGGGACTGGAGGCACAAGGATATAAGGATTCTGCAAATACTCTTTTATCTTCTCGAACGCCCTTTGACAATCATCATTCCACCTGATAGCCTGATCTTTTCTCAATAATTTGAATATTGGCTCACACGTGGCTGTTAGGTGAGAGATGAACCTTGCAATGTAGTTCAACCTCCCTAAGAAACCACAGACTTGTTTCTCTGTTCTTGGCTCAGGCATTTCCTGTATTGCTTTCACTTTGGCCGGATCCACCTCAATCCCTTTTCCGCTAACAACAAAACCCAGTAGTTTTCCAGATCTCACCCCAAAAGTACACTTGTTCGGATTAAGCCTCAACTTGAATTTCCTCAAACGCTCAAACAGTTTCTGCAAATTCACCAAATGTTCTTCTTCTGTCTGAGATTTAGCAATCATAACATCAACATAAACCTCGATTTCATGATGAATCATATCATGGAACAGAGTCACCATCGCTCGCTGATATGTTGCTCTGGCATTTTTCAGACCAAACGACATCACCTTGTAGTAGAAGGTGCCCCATGGGGTTATGAATGCTGTCTTCTCCATGTCTTCTGGTGCCATCTTAATTTGATTATAGCCAGAAAAGCCATCCATGAAGGAGAATACCAAGAACTGAGCCGTGTTATCCACCAAACATCAATGTGAGGTAAGGGGAAATCATCTTTAGGACTAGCCCTGTTCAGATCCCGGTAGTCAACACACATCCGTACCTTTCCATCCTTCTTAGGTACCGGAACGATATTTGCAACCCATGGCGGATAATTTGTGACTGCTAGAAACCCTGCATCCAACTGTTTTTGCACTTCTTCCTTTATCTTGATAGCCATCTCTGGTCTTGTTCTTCTGAGCTTCTGCTTGACCGGAGGGCAACCTTCTTTGAGCGGCAAGCGATGTACCATGATGTCTGTGTCAAGCCCTGGCATGTCCTGATAAGACCAAGCGAAGATGTCAACATACTCTTGCAGCAATTCAATCAACCCCTTCTTCACATTGTCTTCCAAAGCAGCCCCTATCTTGATTTCTCTCTTGGCGTCCTCGGTGCCGAGATTAATCACTTCAACAGACTCTTGATGCGGTTGAATGACCTTTTTCTCTTGTTTTAATAACCTGGTAAGTTCTTCAGGGAGTTCACAGTCTTCATCACCCTCTTCTTCAGCTTGAAAGATTGGATTTTCAAAGTCGAAGCGAGCCATAGCAGAACCGTTATCAATATGGTCCGGTGATGTGCATCTGCATGAGTGATGGTATGTGCTTATGAGTGTGAAAAAAAAAGTGGAAACTAAACAAAACATTGCCATTTTTTTTTTGAAAAACTGCAAAAATAGAAAGACAGGGAAGGAAATATTTGAATGCAAAAAGACGTCCTTTATTTATGATAAAAAATGCAAGTGTCACATAAATGAGCCCTACAATGAGTCATTACACCCTGGCGGAACGTAAGACTTGGATATGCATGAATAAACAAAGAAAACTACTCCTCCAGACAAGTGGCTTGGACAATCTCCTAAGAAGACCAATTGTTGAGAACTTCACCCGGGATCCTCGGACGCACCCAGCTATCGATGTCGCAATCACTATCCCCATTTTCATTGTTGACCGCAAAGACTAATTTGACTTCTCCTTCAACCATGTTAACGTTGGCTCCACCATGCTGGGGCATGGGATTGTTGACGATATTAGGAGCTGGTGCAAAGTTAACGGCCTTTGAATCAATGAGGTTCTGAACTACGTGCTTAAAAGCTTTGCAGTTCTTAATATTGTGGCCAGGTGCCCCAGAGTGGAAGCTACACCTAGCATTGGCGTCATAACCCAACGGAAGCCTACCAACGGGAGGAGCCAGAGTGCGCAACTGCACAAGTTGTAGTTGTTGAAGACTAGAAAGCAACTGAGCGTACGACATTGGAAGAGTGTCGAAACGCCGGTCCATTGTCCTTGGCCTTGGTTGATAGGCGGGTCTGTTACCCGGTTGTTGTGGTTGGTACTGAGCTGGTTGATGCTGTGGTTGTTGTTGTTGTAGTGGTGCTGCAGCTGGAATGGTCACAGCCGCAACATACGGTTGCTGATGATAATTCTGAAAGTTATTCCTCCGATTATCCCTGTTCTGATAAGAAGATATGGCACTTGCATCCCCTTCTCTCCTCTTTTGTCCCTGAATGAACGGCTTCTTCACCCCTGATGAGGATCCACCTCCACTCTGGGTCTTGTATGTCCTCAAGTAATTCTCCACCCTCTCTCCGGTAGAGACTACATCAGCAAAATTGGAGGCATTGCAACCCACCAGGCGCTCCAAATAAGGTCCTGGCAGAGTGTTCATGAACATGTTAGCCATTTCCTTCTCCAACATAGGAGGTTGAACACGGGAAGTTGTTTCTCTCCAGCGTTGAGCGTATTCTCTGAAGCACTCATCGCTTTTAAGAGACAGATTTTGAAGTTGAGTTCTGTCCGGAGCCATGTCTGCATTATACTGATACTACTTCACGAAAGCCTCAGCCAAATCCCTCCAGCAACGGATGTGGGCTCTGTCCAGCCTCATATACCATTCCAGGGATGCCCCAGCTAGGCTGTCCTGGAAAAAGTGCATAAGCAATTTTTCGTCATCGGAGTATGCAACCATTTTACGGAAATAGGCTTGCACATGGGTCTTCGGGCAAGAGTTGCCATTGTATTTGTCAAATATCGGGACCTTGAATTTCGGTGGCACTCTCACATCTGGGACCAGCCCCAAGTCAGCAACATCTACTCCCAGAGGATTCTGTCCTTCCACTGCCTTCAACCTCTCTTCCAATCTTCTAAACATGGGGTCCACACCATGACCCATACCAAAGTCTTCCTGCGGCAAGGGGAACTGATCGTCCTGATCATCATGGACGGGCTGTTGACCGGAGGTGACATGTAGGATTGGGATAGGCCCCAATCCATTGGGTCCATTAGCCTCTCCAGCTGGCGGATCAGTCACCGTCTCTGGTTGAGCAAGGGGATTCCTCTGTATCATCTGCCTGAGCTCTTGTTGTCCCTGAGCCACCCCTTGAACCACATCCATGAATTGATTCATGCGGATTTTCATCTCGGCGAACTCTGCCTGTAGGCTCTCCATTACTCTCTGTTGGTTTCTGCGGGTACCGTACTGGTGAATGCCTGGGTCAGCTATCCTGCTGATGGAACACCAAACAAACTGAGAACACTGTGGCGGTACCTGTTATGCAAGACATGCTAATAAATATGTAAATGCAATGACATGTTTATCAATTCCAAATGTATTCTACCCCCTTGATTCCAGTCTCTCAATAGATAAACGATGTAAAAAAAAAGACTAAGCCGTTGATGAGAACCAAGAAAATTCCGACTAGAATCAAGTAGAAGATATAAACCCCACAGAAATGGATAAACATGTGTGAATGATTATGAATGCAAAATGATGTAATGCAAAATGATGTGAATGCAGTGCAGTGGCATGGGAATCAGGATCGCTGTATCTGCTTGAACATCTGTCAGGTTGCACTGTCTGGAGAGAAATTAAGAGCACACTAAACAAAGGTCATGGGATGGATCATGTTATCCTTAATATCAACCACCCATTTTGGTGGATTATGGTTTACACCTTATCAACACCCAAGTTTCATTGATATTAAGGATACCTGATCGGATCAACCATGAATCAAGGGTTTGTTGCAAGTCACGAGCATGGAGTTTAGGTTAAGAACCACCCAAAAGGAGTGTACTAAGGTTTAAACCTGCCAAACATGTTCTACAAAAGGTTCCCATAGTCATAATCCCATCTTTCGGATATTATCGGAGGAACGACTACTCGTATTCCAAAAATATTCTCAAGAGAGACTCTTATGAGTGTAGTATCGCGTAACATTCTTATCAAATCTTAGACTTGAACGACTTTCGCACTATGTCCTACGAATAGGCCAAGATGGGTTTGGTAAACTAAGGTCCTCGGCTTCTAAGGTCTATATTGGAAAAAGTAATGTCTAACCACAACTTACTTGTGTGACATTATTGATCTCAACATGACCTCCACCAAGTGAATGGGCTTGCAAGTCAACTTGCTAAGGAATAACTCCACACAAGTCGACAAGACTATGCCACTCTCCTATCCTAAGTGCACTCGAGTTCGGGTGTAGAACTCATCTCACAAAGATCACCAAGCAGCCATAGCCAGCCAACAGATACAACAATGATATGTACACAGTGCAATAAGGTAAAGCAGGTAAATAAATAACTGTACAAAAGCATGAACACCCAATAAACAAACAAACTAGAAAAGCTAGGAGGGACTCGCTTAGGGAAACCGGGTCCTCAACAGAGTCGCCAGTTGTCGCAACCTGAAAAATACAGTGTGTGAAAAAACAACCGGCGAAAGAAAATGACAGAAGAGTCGCCACCGTGCGTTATTTATCCCAAAGGAGGGAAAGGAAACGCTCGAAGTAAACTTGAAAAGAGGAAAGGAAAAGACAAGGTCTCGCAACCAAATCTTGGGTTCGGGAGTCGGTTATGCGAAGGGAAGGTATTAGCACCCCTACGCATCCGTAGTACTCTACGGGATCCACTTTTGTAGTTCTCGTCTAAAGGGTGTGAGTTTATCTTGTGCTGTTTACTAAAAAAAGGGTTAAATGAAAATGACTCGCGCGGATGTCGCATCCACTGCATACGTATCTCATCTGAATATGAGAATCAGAGTCTCCGTAGCTCGGCTGACCTATGGGTTGGGGGGATGTGTGCTCGCTAAGACATCGCGTCTTATACCTACGTATCTCATCTGGAATGAGAAATAGAGCAAGCCGTAGTTCGGCTAACTACGGGGTTAAGGATTATGTTTTGGGGGCGGACGACGTTACTACACAATCTACCGGATGCTCGACCTTTGGAGACTTACTCACCTGTAGTAGAAGGAGTAAACGTGTGTTTAGGAGAAGAAAAATCAATGAAGGGTTAGGGTTTGGGATGCTCATGCAAAAAGGCAGTCCTTGACGAAGGAACCGCGCTACATACGGGGATACAAACACATACAAAACAAACATGTATAAAGTAAATGTGCCAACAAGGCAATCAGAATAAATCTCCCAAATGGTATCCCACAAGAAAAGTGGAATATCCAGCGAGCTATCCCTGCAAAAGTCAGGTAAGCCTTCACAAAAACTCAACAAAAGGGTTAGTGAAACAAGATAAGGATTAGGAGAAAACATGCTATGACAAACGTAAGTCAGATTAGAGCAAAACAGTATGGTTTTTCATGGATAACAGTATGGTTTCAGAAACCTCAAACCCTGTGGCATACACTTCAGAAATTAAACGATTAAGCATTCAAGGCTTTTTTATACATTCATACATAATTATGAACCCGTGGACAAAAACCTAATGAAATTCATCCATCATACCTCAAAAATTCAGAGTATTCAACTTCAAAGCACAAAGGTAATGGGAATAAGGGCAAACCTGATTGGAGAGATCGGTTGAAATCAAATGGCTCGGCTGGATTTGCAAACCAATGTTAGGGTTTGCTTGAGCTGAAAGTGTGTGAGTCAGAATGAACCTTTCAGAGTTGCCTGCAGGTTGCTCTGAACTCTGTTAGCTCTTCTCTCACTATCTTTTTCCCCAGGGTTCTTCTCTCACTATCTTTTTCCCAGACAGGGTAATAGGAATAGAATGACCTTTTGTTTCACTGAAACTCTGAATTTATAACCTGATTTTTGTGGACCTGTGGGCTCAAATGAGAGAGGTCCAAGTCCAAGATTTTTTCTTTTATTTATTTATTTTATTTTATTTTATTTTCGTTTTTATTTTTTTTTTATTTTTTTCAAAACACGTGGGCTTCGCCTAGCGAGCATGACAGCTCATGAACAAACCTTTTCTCCTTCAAGATTAACGTTTTGACTGACGAATAGACCCCTGTTGGAAGTAACTCAAGTCTTTCCCTTGTGTTGACTGATCATCTAAATAGAGCCCACAAAGTGTCTTGGATGATGTTCAAGCTTCTTGGATCCGATTCCGATTGCCATGATGAAATGCAAATGCTAAATGACCTAAAAATGAATGCATGCATGAGGTGTAAAGCGTATGCTTCCAGGAAAAATGAAGGGTAAATTTTGGGGTATTACAGGGTTAACTAAGGATCACTCCTCACAAGGTTAGTTGATTCAAACTTTTTGGTCAAGTGGTTTTTTTCATAACAAATAATGCCTCTATCATTTTCAAAATTTTTACACAAAAGTAGATTGATGCATGATTTAGCATGATAAGAATGAGTTGAAATAATGCTCGGTTTCCCGCATTTTAGTGTACAATGGAAAGCTTCCTCACAATTGGTTAAGTCATATTTTGATTCAAAAATGACATATATTTCAATGAATTTATGATATGGAATTTGCACACACCATCAAACTACTCATGTTAAGTCTAGAAAGCGATAAAGTGTACCTTGAAATGCCGACACTAATTCTTATCATCACCACTCGAAGTGTCCTATGCTTCTTTCTTTGCGAACATTTCTTGGTTGCTTTAAGCTTGACTTAAGAGTAAGAACAATTAAATAAAAAATGTTGGTAAACCAAATTGATTGTAACACACTTAAATCTCAAAGAGTATTCATGCAATTATCAAAACAACTAACAAACCAAAGTTTTGATGAACTAGAGCCACCCAAAAGTAAATCAAAAATTTTCACAAGCAAACTTAATACAAAGAAAACTCAAAATAAAACAAACTCCTCAAATTCACAAACTCCTCAATCTTCCTCCTCTTGGTCACCACCAACAGATCCAAGGACGTCCTCCATCTCACCATTATGGTTTGCACCACCTCCTACACCCCCCATAAAAGTTGGCCTGCCCTCAGGCCAATTAGCATAAGCAACATATTCCGCCTGAGAAGGAAATGTGCGGGCTTCGGGTGCAAGGAACGTGTTCTAAAATTGTTGCTGCATAGCATCAAAGATAAATGATTGAGACCTCCTGGAGGCCTCAAAGTTCTCACAGCAATAATTGGCAAACGCCATCTGGTCGAAGACTGGAGTAGTGCAGACTCGGGGTCTAGAGGACGAAGTCCCAGCTCCTTCGGCTCAGTTCATCTGGCTTTGGCAGAACCTATTCAGATAAGCATCGTTAATCACACTAGTGATAGAGAAATGTACTTCATCCGGAATTGCAACATTCGCCCGCCGGCAAAGTCCCATAATCAGCCCGGGGTATGCAAGCACACCTGCTTTACCACCAAATTTTGTTCCGCTTATAGACATCTTACGCATTTCCCCCGCTATGATTGATGCTACATCCACAGATTTGTCGATCATGATGTAATACAAAAAACACCCTACATCCAAAGGGATCGTGGTGTCGTGGCTCCTTGGCCGGATATTGTTCAACAGCAGCACCAGAAATTCCCTTGCTTCCAGATTCAGATTTTCTCTTTTCCATGACTTTGGAAGTCCTTGATCATTTAGGTCAAATGTCTTTCCTGCAAGGCACAAAGTAGCACTAACCGCTGGAAGATCCCAAACGTTGGCCAATTCTTGGGTATGATACTCGCACCGCTCATTCTCTCCCAAGGTTAGAGGATTACCAAGATATGAGTTAATTGCATCTCTGCCAAAAGAAATAATCCTACCTCTTACCCTTGTTTGGTAGTTGAAAGTTACTCCCTCTTCAAGATGCATAGCGTTTGCATAGAACTCTCGTACAATATCATAATTGATTGCCGCCTCTGGTTCACAAAGTTTGGTCCACCTTCTTCTCTCAAAATTTGATACCAAATTCCGATATGTCCCACCCGATGATAAACGGATGAACCTTTCCGGTTGGATGGTTCTCTTGATTAAGTTTTCAAAGTGTTCTTCATGTTCGTCACTTGTGAATCGTCTCAATATACGAGGATGAACGGAAGCCGTGGTTTTTGTTCTCTTAGACATCTGCAATAAACATCAGAACAACCACACAATAAAACATGAAGGGAGTTAGCAATCAACAGCACAAAACATAACACTGGAATTTCCCAGTTCGTGGCGCGAAGGCCCGTTCGCGGCGCGAACCCTGCGAACCAGGAAATCTCCAGGAGCCTTCTAGGGTTCCAAAGATTTTAAGGTTTTTACTTCCAACAGTCATAATCACAATCCCTATCCTAGTCCTAATTTGAATCCACATTAGACATGCAAGGTTATTTCAAGTTCACATTCTAATCTTTACAAAACCCTATTCATACCTAAGTGAGAACCCTAAAGGAATGGAGATAGAAGATGTAAAGAACAACATACCTTGTTGAAGAGCACTTGATTCTTTGTTAACAGTTGGGATTTGGGAAATGGAAAGGGAAATTTTTTTAGTTTTGGAAGTTTGGAAGTGGGAGTGAAAAAGGGTTTCTGTTTTAAAAATAAAAGAGTGAACAGAAAAATAACCTAACAGAACTTAAGTGGTTCTGCCACGCACCGTTCGCGGGGCGAACGTTGTTCGCGGCGCGAACAGAAACTTTCCAGTCAGTTCGCGGGGCGAAAGATGATCGCGGGGCGAACTGAAGGAATTTCTGAAAAAAAATTAATTTACAGTGGACAGAACTCAAGTTTCACAAAAATTAACACAACAGAATATCATAACAGCAGAATTTAGAAAAATATAAAATGCAGACTTACAACGTTGGATTGCCTCCCAACAAGCGCTTTGTTTAACATCGTTTGAGCTCGACGGTTCAATGATTCTCTTCACGATCCGGCTTTGTTGAGCAACTTCCTCAAGGGCTTTGTTTCCTTCAAGAGGTTCTTGATGATCCTTCGATAAAATCTGATACCACCCGTTTTCGGAACTACTTGCACAACACTCACCCATTCACCATCGAAGATAGGACAAATCATCCCGGCCTCCAATAGTTTGACAACTTCCTTCTTTTTCAGCACTCGTATCAATTGCTTCTCCTCTTTTGTGGACAAGGTATTGCGAATGATCACCGGTTTAGTACAGTCGTCACCAAGGAACACATACTTCGAATGTGGCTCTAGTTTTGGCTCTTCCACTTTCTTTGTCATATCCAAGCCTTCGTTTGTCTCTTCATGATAATTAAGTTCTCCACAAGACTCTAATTCATGCAACATGGCTTCCATCTCTTTTCCTTCATTTTTGGTCGAAACTTTGTAGACTCCGATAAGAGATCTCTCTGATGGTTTAGAAACATGAACCTGGTTTGCGATCTCCACTAGTTCCTCATTGGTGGCATCGATTCGGAAAGAATCATGCTTATCATTAGGATGCTTTTTGGCTTCAAAAAGATTGAAGGCTACCTCTTCATCTTGCACCCTTACTTTCATTAGTCCATCATCAATATCAATCATCATTCAGGCCGTTTTCATGAATGGTCTTCCAAGAATTAGAGGAACATCACGATCCTCATCCATGTCTACTATCACAAAATCTACCGGAAACAAGAACTTGTCCACCTTCACTAACATGTCTTGAGCAACTCCATATGGTGAAGTGGTAGACTTATCAGCTAGTTGTAAAGTCATCCTTGTAGATTTGATCTCAACATTTCCCAATCTTTTAACAATAGATAGGGGAATTAAATTGATGTTATATCCCAAGTCAATCAAACCATTACCGATGTAGGTGCCTCCAATGGTTACCGGTAAAACGACTCGGCCCGGATCGGATTCCTTCCTTGGAAGAGTCTTTTGAATGATGGCACTACAACGTGCATCGAGCAAGATTGTTTCGTCTTCCACATGTCTCCTTTTCTTTGTGAGAATATCCTTCATGAACTTTGCATACCGTGGCATTTGCTCTAATGCATCGGCAAATGGAATATTGATTTGAAGTTGTTTGAATATGTCCATAAACCGTGCATAGTGTCTAGCATTATCCTTCTTTGATGGTGCGTGCGGATATGGTAGATGTTGAACTGGAATGACATTCACTCCTTTGTCTCCTTTTTTATTTTTTCTTGGTTCGATTTCCTTATTCATTTCCCCTTCACACTGTTGTTCCTCCATCAATTGCTGGTTCTGCTGTTTTCGCGGCGCGAAGGGAGATCGCGGCGCGAACTGAGCAGTTTCTGCCACTTTTCTTTCCACAAGCCACATCCTCATTTTCCAGTACAGCATCCATATCATTCTCTACTGTAATTTCCTCACTTTTTCCACTTGTCAACTCTCTACTGCTTCTAGTAAAAATTGCTTTACAATGCTCTTTTGGATTAGTTTGAGTGTTAGCGGAGAAAGAGGATCCTGCAATTTGTTTCGACAATTGTTTCGCAAGTTGACCTACTTGGTTTTCCAAATTCTTGATTGCTGCCTCGTTGCTCTTCTGATTTTCCATGGAGGCTTGCATGAATTGTTGGAGAGTGTCTTCTAGCTTTGAATTTCCTCCTTGCGATTGTTGTCCTTGAGAATTTGGATGTTGATAAGGACTTTGCTGCTGAAAATTTTGGTTGTTGAACCTTGATGGTTGATACCCTTGATTGTTCCTTTGATAGCCTTGAGTTTGATTGTTCACATAACTCACTTCTTCTAGCGGAGGGCAAAAACCAGTAGGATGATCTCCTTGACATAATTCGCAACATGCTACTTGATGTCGAACTTGAGACCCTTGAATTTCCTTTATTTGTTGTGGAAGCTTGGCCATTTGTTGAGTAAGAAACTCCACTTGTTGAGAGAGTAGCTTGTTTTGAGCAAGAATGGCATCATTGGTATTTAACTCAAGAACTCCCGGTTTACGTTGTGAAGGGCTACGGTCATGTTGACTTTGGCGATCATTGAGTGTCATCCGGTCAATAATGACTTTAGCTTCTTCCGCATTCTTTGACATAAGAGAGCCACCCGCTGTAGCATCCAAAAGTGTCTTATGAGTTGATTGGAGCCCATTTAGAAAAATATGGATTTGAGTGAGCTCATCAAAACCACGGCCCTTGCATTTTCTCAAGATTGACTTGAATTTTTCCCAAGCCTCATTTAGAGACTCGTTGCTTCCTTGAGTGAATACCGCAATAGCCGTTTTGGCTTCCATGAATCGGGATTGAGGGAAATATCTTTCTAAGAACTTTTCTTCTAGTAAATTCCAATCCGTCATCACTCTTGGTGCTTAATCAAGGTACCACTCTTTTGCCTTTCCCACTAAGGAGTGTGGGAACATCCTCTTGAATAATGCCTCTTCCCCCGTTTCATCAATTCCCGTAGAACCCGCAATCTCATAGAATTTGATGAGATGGGTATACGAATCTTCATGGTCCATTCCGGTGAATGGATTTGCATAGAGAAGTTGGAGGATTCCGGTCTTCATCTCCGTATTTCTTCCTCCACGGGCAAATTGAGCATTCCTTCTTGGACTATTAGCGGACATTTCGGTACGATTGTCATCCGCCATGTTTCCGTCACAAGCCTCTACAACCACTTCTTCGATTTGAACAAGTGCGGAAGTAAATGCTTCTTCTCTCCGGTTCCTCTCTTCGGTTAGTTTCCTTCTTCTTCGTGTTTTACTATTGAGCTTCCTAAGTGTTCTTTCAATTTCGGGATCGAATTGAAATTGCTCCTCGGTAGCTTTTCCTCGCATGCACTAGAATCTACAAAACTAACAAACCAAGTGAAACACAAGAGGGATAGTAATAAAAGTAACAAAACTTAAAACAATGAATTATTGCAATGCTTGTAATATCGAACACCAATCCCCGGCAACGGCGCCAATTTGTTGAAAAGTATATCTTCGGCAAATATTTTTATATCATATCCACAGAGATTGGTTGTTATTACCGCCGTTCTATAATCCAAATTGTTATAAGTTTAAAAAGTAACAAAGTTGTTTTGTTTGGAAAGTTATCTTTTGAGTAAAATGTCACTAAAACAATAAAATGGTTTTAATCAAATGTAAAAGCTTGGCAAGATTGGAGTTCACTATTCCAATTGCTTATGATTCCTTATGGCAACTATATAGATTTAAGATTATTGATGATGTTCAAGTATCCTCTCAATATCATTTATGTCTAAATGATATTGTGATAATCACTATATTAATCTTTAGACGATCTCTCCATCTAACTATCAATATAGCAATCTTTAATGGTTGATACAAAAGAAGAGTAGTGAATAAATCTATCTCTACAACTTATTCACTACTTGAAAATATATTTTAGGTCAGGACTTAAATAATCTCTTTCAACAACTACTCAAATCTAATATTCAACTTAGGGCAAAAATATCTTTCAATACATCAACAATCTTTCATCATATATAAGATTCAAATGAAATACATAAACAAATAGGAATAGCTACTACCTCCAATCTTGACAAAATGGGGTTTAGCTCCCCATCATCATCTTTGGAAAGCACAAGGCAATGAAGAAATAAACTCTGTTTTTCTCTCTTACCAAAATATCAAAACTATGAATGAATGTCTCAATCATGAATGAACAATTTCCATTCTGATTTTCTAAAAGGGTTGACCTTTTCTAAAATGATCATTTTCATCTAAATCTGAAAAGCCTCCTAAAACAGACACAGAAATGGCAAAACACAGCTGGCCTTGAAAACAACACACTTGGCCAAAACAGCTTGCTGGATTCGCAACGTTCGCGGCGCGAAGGGAGTTCGCGGCGCAAACTGAAGCTACTTCAGCTTCCTTGCCTTGCAAGCTTCATCCAAAAAGTCTTCCAAGTGATATTCTTCAAAATTAGGCCTCCAAATTGCATTCAACACTTCTTCCAAATTATGATTATGCATTCCAAAGCTCTCTTGTCCAAAAATTCTACAAAACTAATAAATATGTGAAATAACTATTCAAAACAACATAAATTAAACCTAATTGCATTTATACAAAATAATGATAATAAAAGTGTGTAATTACATCAAAACTTGGTAAAAGGGACCAATAAAATGATATAAAAAGTAGTACTAATTGGTCCCTAACACTCACCTCTAGAACTTTTTTACCTTTTATGCCATGACCAAGGTTTTCTCTTTTCCCTTCTTTCTCTTCCTCTAGGAAACGGGTTTCACTCCAAGTATTATGAACAACTGATGACACACCACACCTTGATCTATCTCGAGCATATTTGTGGGTGCCCAGGAGAAAATATATACATTCCCTTACAACTAATGCACAATCTCGATCTCTTTGTCTTCTAGAAGTGTCATTCTAATATGGGTAGTTTTCTACTCCTCGGGGCCTATATGGACATCCTTTATCTCTTCCATGACAATCATACTATCTTTTTGGGGATCTTCGTGAAGATCTAGGTCCATATAGTTAATCTTGTACGTGTCCAGGATAGAATCATTTTTGATCTTATTTTTTAACATTATGTTGTCTTTGTAGCACTTCCTTGCTAATTCATGGTTTCCCTTTATTACTCTAACTCGCTCGTTGCTAAATGGGTACTTCACGGTCAAATATGACATCGATAAGACCAACTCCAAAGCATTGAAGGTCGGTCTACCTATAATGATGTTGTAGAGTGAATGAGCATTTATCACCATATACCTTACTTTTATCTTCTTCGTACTTCTGTCTGTTTAGAAGGTGGTCTTGATGGTGACATAACCCATGACCAACACTTGATCGCCTGAGAAGCCTCCTAGTGATCCCTTGAATGACTGGAAGAGTCCTGGGTCCAAATTTAATCCTTGGAAGTCCATCTAATAGAGGATATCCTCCGAATTGTCGAGATTTAGAGATTAGTCACAATTTGATAATTTTCATGTACAATTATACCCTCGTCTGTCTGTGAGAGAAACTGACTCGGTGGGAAGAGCAGTGGCAAAATGCATCACCTGTTGGTCATATTGTTTTCTGAACAAGCTAGATTCACCGCCTCATGCGAATTCGATAGCTATTGTATTCATCGTATAACATGATGTACTTTGTCCCTGCACATCCTGCATGCTCTGAGCCCTCTTAGTCAGAGAGGTTATTCCTCATTGCTATTGTGATAAAGATCTCCTTCTATCTGCACCTCGACCTCCATATTGTACATATTTCTAAAGATGATATCTTTGTATCAATTTCTCAATTTTTTGCTTCAAGTGGTGGAAATCATCAGTGTGGTGACCTCTCACCCTGTGGTATTTACATCCCTTGTAAGTATCCATCCTCATCCCATCCCCCTTGGGGTGTTCGGCCCAGAAATGATCTTTGTATGACATACCTATTGCAAAATTCTTTCATGTTTCGTGTTCAATGGGGTGAAATATTCGTATGGCCTCCCATTGGTTTTGAACGATGCATCTTTTGGAGGGTGCTTGATCCCTATGTTTTCTTTGTCCGTCGATTTCTAATTTTGATACTCCATTATCTTTTGCATTCATCGACCTCTTCTCTACATTACTTTCATCCCCTTAATGTAACATTATGCCTGTGTCATTATCTCCTCCATGTTATCGCTGACTTTTGGGCTAGGGACTCGTTAAAGTTGTATGCTTTAAGAATATTTTGAAAAGCCCTTGTGAACATCTCCTAATTATGATGGGAAACCTTGATGCTTTCTTCATTAAAATAAGCTAGGTACTCTCGCAACAACTCGCCCTATCCTTGGAGGATATTAAAAAGGCTTGTGGTCGACACCTTTATGTGTTCACTGGTGGATAATTGGTGTATCATTATCCTTGTCAGATCCTGATGGCTGGTTATGGAGAATCTAGGAAGGCTCGTGTACCAGTGTGTGGCGGCGTCCTTCAACGTACCCACCATCAGTTTGCATTTCAGCGAGTCGGTAGCTCTGATGATGGGCATCTTAGCGTTAATTGTTATGATGTGCTCCTGCGGGTCACTCTTCCCGTCAAAAGTGGCCAATGGGGGAGGCTTGAAATTATCTGGGACTTGATTGTCCCAGATTTCCATCGTCAACAGTTGTGGATCGGATCCTTCGGATCTTCGTCCTTCGGGTCTTCGTGCAGACTGTATTGTAATAGTTCGTTCTGGTGGCACAAGTTCTCCACGACGGCGAGTAACTCCTCCAAGTAAGTATGCGATCCCTAATTGATGGTTTTGAAATGTCGTTATGTGACCAAGGAAAACTTTACCAAAGCCACATAGTGGGCACCAAATGTTCATGCAAAGAACACTAGTTGAATAACTCCTCTAATGTTGATTAGAAAGAGTCACAATATGAGATTTCTATGTTAAGATTGAGTCTGCCTTTTTGGTTTGATATATGTTCCCTTTTTTACCCTAGCCTGATGTGAGACAAGGACCATGAATGTAGTTAATCCTCAAGAAGAGCCATAATAGCCAATTATTCGATTATTATTTCATTAAGGAGACATGATTGGACACGCTGATGTCATGTGATAAATTTTCATAAATACTTGTCCTCGGTATCTCGCCTTCTAGCCGCCTATGTCGCGCCATACTAAAAAATAGGCCTTTTGGCATCTATTTCACGCCTAAACTCGAAACTGGGTCATGTTCGACTTGTATATGATCCGACCCACCTTACTTTTTGGGATGTACACAGTCCCTCAAGCATGAGGTCCGGAGGGGCAAAATGCTCGAGAGAACTTATTCGGATAATTCGACCATGTTGCTCGATCAGACCCTAATTGCGACTGTTGTAATTTTTCAAGATGAACAACGCGTGAAGAGTTTTATATATGGAGGGCAGTTAGAATCCCCCCATCACCCAACGTAGAACGTGAAAGGCTATTCAATTAGATCTGATGATCTTCGGTATTTTAACATTTATATATTTATAATGGACTTTCTCACAATTGGGTATAAAGCCAAATCAAAATAAAACTTATTTAAAATAAAACATAAGCATTAATTATCCAACAATTTTTTTAATATTCATAACGGAAAATCATATATAAATTCCATTACAAGTCATGAATGAGGTATAATTAGTTTTTATTTTCTTAATCGGGGAGAAGGTACACTATTGGTATTTGGATAAAACACAGCAAACAAGAAAAAGCAGGCCGGAACAAAACACTAGAAGCAGTCTTTACCACTTAGCAAGCAGTGCCTGCCCATGCTCACATAAGACGAAGATATGGTTATTGAAATAGGAGTATTTAGTAAATTACATGAACAAGTTCTCCCCCATAACATGGATCCACTTGTACAAAATTCAGTGTTGGTTGTCATTTCATTTCATTTCACTATTTCCAACGAAAATGAAAACAAGTAGTATGATATACATTACTCTGCATATATCGTTAGATTAAACCATTTTATATGGATTAAAAAAATAATAGTTTTATCTATTTACTCATATTTATACATTTCTATTGTCATAAATATAAAATAATATTTGAAAGTGATACACAAAACTTTAATTAGTTGATAGATTTTAAAAACAAACAATTAAGATTGTATTGAAAATTAAAATTGACAAATCTCAAAAACTTATTGAGTGTTTGGAGAAGAGGGAAGGTGAGAAGGACGGGAAAGAAAAATGAAGGAAAAAAGGTGGAAGGAGGAAAACCACTTACTTGTTTGAAAGTTAAGAAAAATTTAAAAGGAAAGACGGAAGACTTATGGAATAATTTTAGTATTTTATTTATTTTTAATAATTATTATCTTGTATTGTGTACATTCTAATTTAACTTATATAAAACATATAAGTTTAAAATGTATGTAAATCTAGAAAAAACTTAATAAGTTTAAAATGTATGTAAATCTATAAAAAAAATTGATAAAAAATTGTCAATAAATTAAAATTTATATTTTATAAAAAATTGTATTGCCTTGTTATTAATTTAAAAAGTACAACCAAAATGATAAACCTCTCTCAATAAATAAAACTATACTCATTTTCCCATTTATTAAGTAAAACATTAATAATACACTTTCTAAAATAGTATTCAACTTTAAAATAATTAAAAATATTTATTAATAAAATTAATTAACTATTAATAATAAATACATTTAAATAAGTTGATTTAATTGATGTAGTCGGAGACACACGTAAAAAAGTAAATTGAATTAATTAATTTTATTTAATTTGGAAGACGAAAATTTATTTAGAATAAATTGAACTAAAAATCCACATTCTAAATCTTGAGAATTATTTCTCTAGACTAGATTGACACCCACTTATGATAGCCTATCCAAAAAAACTGATCTACAAAATAAAAAAGGCCAAACAAAGTAATTTTAGATACTTTTCCACCGTTGGAATTACTTTGATTGACGACTTTGACTAAACATTAATTTTGATAGAAAATTATTTCACGTATCTTTTGGAGTTCAAGTAAAGTTCTAAATTTCTCATAAAAATCGAGAAGATAAGAATATGTTCATCTTAGCATATATGTATCCCCACTTTTGATTCTTACACGAGTTTTTTTTTTTTTTTTTTAGAATTTGAAACCATAAGATTGGTGAAAAATAAAGAAATTTAGTGTAAAAAGGGAAAGAGTGAGAGAGAGAACTAGAGAGTATAATCTAGGGTGAGAATGCATGATCATTCAACATTCAGTTTCAAACCGAACAATGATACCTCAAAGGTATATATACAATTACAATGGATTGGAACATAAGTAACACATTGAAAAAAAATTGAAACTAATTGCTTGTAACCGGTTACGCAAAACATGTAATCGGTTACAACTATTTTAACAAAACAAAATCAACTCACTAATAACCAGTTACATATTCGTAGTAATTGGTTACACTAGTTCAAACAACAAAAAATAGTAACAGTTGTGATCGATTATCAAAACGCAGTAACTAGTTACAACACTTGAATTATGTGGTTTCTCACAACACGCCACCTTAATCCAAGTGTTTAAAGTTTTCCATGTCCATATTCTTCTTCAATCTCTTGAACAATTCAATTGCGAATCCATTGGTCAGCAAATTGGCCACTTGGTCTTTACTTTACAATATCTCAATCTCAACCTTCCTTGACTAGTAAGTTCCCTCAAGTAGTGAAACATCGTCTAAATGTGATTGCTCCTCTCATGTGAAGTTGGGTTCTTAGAAATATTTATAGCAAAAACACTATCAACCATGAGTGTTACAGCGTTCCCCTCTTCGCTACCCAACTCCTTCAACAAATCCATTAACCACACAGTTTGGCACGTACACGACGAAACAACAATGTACTCGGTCTCACAAGAAGAGAGTGCTACAATCAGTTCCTTCTTCGAACATCATTAGATTGGTGTTTTATCGAACATAAAAATGTATCCAGCTGTAGACTTTCTATCATCTTTATCTTTGCACCATTTGGAATCGGTAAAACCGAGCAAAATCTATGTTTTTCCCGTGACCATTATGGGAAAAAGAACTCTGCAGCCAATAGATCCTTTGAGGTGTCTTAAAATTCTCTTGAATGCCACTAAGTGAGACACCTTTCGGTCTCTCTGTGAATCTACTCACAATACTGACACTAAACGCCAAATTCGGTCACACATTGCACATGTAACACAAGGATCTAATCATCCTCCTATACTAAGTTGGATTCACATATTGCTCATCGTCATTCTTTGACAAATGTATCCTCGATTCATCCGGTGTAATGACAATATTACAATGCTCAATTTCAAACTTATTCAAATTCTTAAGTGCATACCTTCGCTTCTTTCCTTCCAAAAGATCAACTAACTCCCATGTCTTATTTTTCTCAATTGATTCTAGCTCCTCCTTCATAGCACAAATCCATCTTGGATCACTCAGGGCCTCTTCCGTTTTAACGGGTTCTGTTTTAGCCATAAGTGTAAAATGGACGAAATCACCAACATCATTGACTTCGTTATCTCATAATAGCTCCCAATCTTGGAGTCTTGGAGGAAAACCTCTTTTAATTGTTGATATTCTTACATTCTCTTCAATTCGGGTTTCGGCGAGGGTTGATTCTGCATTTTCCAACTTTGCAGAAACTGATTTTTCATTGTTGTAACCGGTTACAACTTTTTGGTAACCAATTACAAGCTGCTGTAGATTCTTTATTTCGTTAAAAATGACGTCTCGGCTAATCACGACTGTTATGTTTGTTGCATCGTGCAACTTGTAACCACCAGTTGAGTAATACCTTACAAGTATCATCAATTTCCCTCATCATCCAACTTCTTTCTAAGCTGCCCCAGAACATGTCGATACGCTACCGAAACGAAAACTCTTAAGTGATTCATATTTAGTTTAAATCTAAACCATGCTTCCTCTAGTGTTATCTTCTCAAGCTTCTTTGGCAATACCATTTTTATGTGGTATATAAGGTGTTACTACCTCACGTACTATCCCTTCTTGATCACAAAGCCTCTCAAAGTCATTTGAGACATATTCACATCCACCATCCGTTTTGAGCACTTTGAGCTTGTGACCGCATTACCTCTCAATTATGGACTTGAACTTCTTAAACACTTTGAATACAACATCCTTTCTCTTGATTAGGCATGTCGATAGTTTTCTTCTATGATCATTGATGAATGTGATAAAGTATTTATTGCCACTAATCGAGTCAACTTGCATCGGTCCACACACATCCGAATACACCACCTCAAGATGATGCTTAGTTCTACAACTTTCATCCTTGCTGAATGTACCCTTATGTTGCTTTGTTTGCTTTCAATCAGTATGTTGATCAATGGAAACCCCATTACCATTCCATTCTTTTGCAGGGAGATCTCTAAAGTTGAGATGCCCAAGCATATAAACCATATCCATTATTCTCAACTAGCCTCTGTAGCAAGACACCTATGCTCCATAACCTTCAGCTCAACCTTGAAAGTTCTATTGATATTCATAAGAGCTTTTAGGACCAAAATCTCGTTTGCATTCATAACACGTAGAGCCTTGTTCTCCATGTGAATCTTGTAACCCTTCTCAAGCAATTGGCCAATACTTAAAAGGTTATACTTGATTCCTGGAATGTACAACACATCTTTGATCAAGAAATGTCCACCATCCCTTATTATGATCAAAACATCACCGATCCCATCAGCCGCTAAAGTGGCGTCATCCCCGAACTTCACTTTGTTCTTCATGGCACGATTAATTGTAATAAACCAATCTTTCTCCCATTCATATGAGCAGAACATCCCGAATCCAAATACCATCGACTGCTTCATTTCACTGCTTCTTTCAAAGTCATCATTGCATTTTCTTCTACATGTAACCGATTACAACATTACGTAATCGGTTACAACATGGTTCTGTAACGTTTCCAAATATACTACTACTACTGTCCCGCAGCCTGTTGCTGCTTGATTTCTCATATGTGATTATAACCAAGAGTGTGTTCTCCTCGTCAAACTCTTGTCTTGTAGCCTTGGCTTCATCACCCGAGGTTCCTTCTTGTTCGCACTGCACTCTCTTGTAAAATGACCAAACTTATGAAAAACAAAGCATTACATCTTGATTTTGCCTATCCTTTTCCTTTAACCTCTAAAGTTATCTTGACCACTATTTTTGTTGCAGTTTCTCTCACCCTTTTGACAAGTCAAATTCTTGGATTCTCTTCCACCAAATTTCTAAAAAAATCCCCTTTACTCTTCATGTGTCATTTTCCTTTCGTTCTCTTGTCCTTCTCGTTGAAACGAGCTTGCAAAGAGATCTTCGCCTTTGCCTTATCATAATTTCTCTCCTCCATTCTTTGCTTATGCGCCTCAAGAGAGCTTTGTAGCTCCTATCCGCTCATCATTGCAAGATTCTTCGATTCCTCAATCGCTACGACCACATTCTCAAATCTTGGCGTTAAAGGGCGCAAAATTTTCGCGATAACATATTGCTCCATGACCGGTTCTCCACATGCTTTTACTTGGTTTACCAACCGAGTAATTCTCATTGTGAAATTGTGCATGGTCTCTTTCTCCTCAATTTGAATCAACTCAAGTTGACATTTGTGACTTTATAACTCACCACCTTCGCCTTGTCAGCCCCTGCGTACGCCTTCTCCAAGATTTCCCATGTTTACTTTGATGATTCACAATCACCAACTTTCTTAAAGTTGTTAGTATCCATATATTGATGGATAAAAAATAACATCTTGAAATCTTTCTTTTTTTGCTTCCTCATGTGTTGCTCGTTGTGCAACCGTTGCACAACGAACAATGGTTCTCCTCCATTTGAATCAACTCAAGTTGACATTTGTGACTTTATAACCTCACCACCTCCGCCTTATAAGCCCATGTGTATGCATTCTCCAAGATTTCCCACGTTTGCTTTGATGATTCACAATCACCAACTTTCTCAAAGTTGTCAGTATATACATATTGATGGATAAAAAACAACATCTTGAAATCTTTCTTTTTTTTCTTCCTCATGTGTTGCTCGTTGTGCAACCGTTTCACTTTCGACAAGAGGATTCACACCATTCTTAATCACTTCAAGAACATCTTGGTAACCAAACAACACCTTCATTTGTTTGCACCATTTGTCGTAGATTTTTGCATCAATGATGGGTAAGTTTGCAGGGTTTCTTTCATTAGAGACTGAATTCATGTTGCATACTAGGTGTTGGTGGATTGAACAAGGCTCTTGATGTCAAACGTTAGAATTTAGAACCACGAGATTGGTGAAAATTGGATAAATTGAGTGTAGAGAGGGAGAAAGTGAGAAAGACAATTAACGAGAGTATAATTGGGGGCGAAATGCACATTCATTCAACATCCAGCTTCAAACTGTACAATGATATCTCCAAGGTATATATACAATTACAATAGATTGGGACACAAGTAACAAGCTGAACAAAATTTGAAACTAACTGCCTGTAACCGATTACGCAAAACCTATAACCGGTTACAAATGTTTGAACAAAACAATATCAACTAAGTGGTAACAAGTTTCACATTCGTAGTAACCGGTTACACTAGTTCAAACAACCAAAAATAGTAAGAGCTGTAACCGATTACCAAAACGTAGTAACTAGTTACAACACTTGAATGATTTGATTTCTCACAACTTTTTTTTTTGAAATTGGAAGTTTTTCAATTAGCTCTCTCTTAAGCAACAATATTTTAAAAATACTATTGTTGCTTAAGAGTACAAAAGTGGATCGGAGTCGAATGAGTCCGTATCGGAATCGGTGGAAATGGAGAGAGACTGGAGAGTTGAAGAAAACCAATCGCCATGGTCAAATGAGAAGATTTTATCCTTTCAACTTTTGTAAGAAATGAATGATGTAAGAGGATCCTTCTAGGTACAATATGATAATTATGTTTTCGTTAATTGTTATAATAAGACATTCTTCTTGGGAAGGTTTATTTTGGGTTTTGCGGTACTAAAACCATCTTTTATAGACAATTATTCTAAATGAATGATATCATCGGCTTGATATCAGAGAAATGACATTAGTGTTTTTTGATATTCAAATCAGATAGTCATTTCTTCTTCTTCTTCTTCGTATCCTTCATTTGCATTGTTAGGGCGAGATCAATCCTTGATCTTTAGTCTCTGTACCCCATAATATATGATCTCTAAGAATATATAGTCTCTCAATCCCTAATCTTTCATATATCCTTTATATTCTTTCATTGAACTAAAACTTTATTTTTACATCTTTAATACATTTCATTTAATCTAAATCTTTTATTTTTTCTTTCTCTTCCCTTGATCCAAAACCCCATATACTTCCCCAAAACCCCTCGATATGCTCCATACATGTTTATTTAGACCATTTTCTAAAAAAATCTTTTCACACACATTGAGGTATATCCTAAAATTAATCTTCTAACTATTTTCAAAAGTTGGAGTTTAACTAATCTAACACTAATAAATAATATTAATGTGTTTTATTTTTCCCTATAAATTTTAGAATTATGATTTGATCTTCTATTTTGCTTTCATAATATCTTTCATCCATTTCACCACCGGTATCCGATTCATTGAACAAACTAATTCAGTTCAGGGATCAATTATGATATCAAGTGGTTCCAATCTCCTTGCAATCGCAGTTGCGAAGATCGAACCATGATCCTTCCTACAAAATCCATCACCAATCACCACCGAACTAATTAACGACGGATTCTTTTATTTTTTTTTTTATTTATATTATTTTTCATACCATTTCTCAATTTAACTTTTTTTGATATATCAAAATTTATATTAATATATATTTAATTCAATATCTTGAATACCAAATTGACTACCACGTCCTCTTTTTATCAAAATTTAAATTTAAAGTTTACCAGACATAATAAAACTAAACATTGATAGTAATTATAAAAGAGGGTCAGAAATTTCGTTTTCAAAGACTAATGTGAGCATGTGTTATATTGAAGATCAAAATGAATTTTAATTTTAACTCTACTCTTATAACGATCACATGTTCTATTATTCTCTGAGAATTATTTAAAAAAAAACAAAACTGAAATACTTCCATCGCATGTAAAGGGCAAGCCTAGTGTGAAGTCAACAAAATAAGCGAAACAGAGCGCAGGTAACGGCACCGACGACCACATGTAATGAAAGAAACCAAACAATGGCAGAAACGTAATTAAACATTAATCAAATTAACAAATAAAAATTAATCAAAAAAGAAACACATTAAGCACTTTCTGTTTATAAATACTCATTTCATCTGACACTCACACTGCCACTCTCATCTTCTCTTCCCTTCCAACTTATTCTCCTTCGCCATGATTATTTAACCATTAATTAATCAAATCTAACCTAACATTTCTATTCTCTTATCTTCTTTTTTTTCTGTTTCGAACCCACATTATGGGTTCTGTTTCCACCACCATCTTCTGTTTCCTTCTCGTTACGCTCTTTTCACAATGCCAATCATCACCGTCCAAAAAAACCTTCATAGTTCACATGAAGGACCACGATAAGCCTGCCGTATACCAAACCCATCGCGATTGGTTTTCTTCAACTCTCCAGTCTCTCTCCATTTCCACCGATTCCGATACGGACTCATTCGACTCCGATCCACTTCTGTACTCTTACACAACCGCTTACAACGGTTTCGCCGCCACGTTAAACGACCAACAAGCACAAACACTACTCCAAAACGACGCTGTTTTGGGCGTTTATGAAGATACTCTTTACCATCTTCACACTACACGAACTCCGCAGTTTCTTGGACTCGAATCGGGAAATGGTTTATGGGAAGGACATAGAACGCAGGAGTTAGATCAAGCATCACACGATGTTATCGTAGGGGTGCTTGACACTGGAGTGTGGCCGGAATCTCCAAGTTTTAACGATGCTGGTTTGCCTCAGATTCCCACGCGCTGGCGCGGCGCGTGTGAGAATGCGCCAGATTTTAACTCGACGTTATGTAACAGAAAACTCATCGGTGCGAGAAGCTTCTCTAAAGGCTTTCACATGGCTTCTGGTTCCGGTTACGGAAAAGGATCCAAAGATAAAGAGATTGTTTCACCTCGTGACACTGACGGTCACGGGACCCACACGGCTAGCACCGCCGCTGGCTCTCATGTCGGAAACGCGAGTTTTCTCGGTTACGCTGCCGGGACCGCTAGAGGCATGGCTCCTCAAGCGCGTGTTGCGGCGTATAAAGTTTGTTGGACTGACGGTTGTTTCGCTTCGGACATTCTCGCTGGAATGGATCGTGCGATTCAAGACGGTGTTGACGTGCTTTCTCTCTCCCTCGGCGGTGGATCTGCTCCTTATTTTCATGACACCATTGCGATCGGAGCTTTTGCGGCGGTGGAGCGTGGGATCTTCGTTTCCGCTTCGGCCGGTAACAGCGGTCCCACCAGGGCTTCACTTGCCAACGTGGCACCATGGATTATGACCGTTGGAGCAGGAACGTTAGACCGGGATTTTCCGGCTTATGCAACACTTGGTAACAAAAAACAGTTTTCAGGAGTTTCTCTTTACAGTGGAAAAGGAATGGGAAATAAACCGGTTAGTTTGGTTTATTTCAAGGGTTCAAATTCAAACCAGTCCGCTAGTATTTGTATGGCCGGTTCACTCGACCCGGCTTTGGTTCATGGAAAAGTGGTTATCTGCGACAGAGGAATCAACGCGCGCGTGGAGAAAGGTAAAGTTGTAAGAGATGCCGGTGGAATTGGGATGATACTAGCGAACACTGAAGCGAGTGGCGAAGAGTTAGTGGCGGATAGTCACCTGTTACCGGCTGTGGCGGTGGGGAGAATCATTGGTGATGAGATTAGACAGTACGTGTCTTCTGATGCTAATCCAACGGCTATGCTTAGTTTTGGTGGAACTCTTTTGAACGTTAGACCTTCACCTGTGGTGGCAGCGTTTAGTTCGAGGGGGCCCAATATGATAACAAAAGAGATTTTGAAGCCTGATGTTATTGGGCCTGGTGTGAACATTTTGGCTGGATGGTCGGAAGCTATTGGGCCCTCTGGGTTGCCTGAGGATACTCGCAAAACACAGTTCAACATTATGTCAGGTATCTTGTCTTTCCCTTTTTGTAGGGTATGGTATTCATGAGTTTGCTTTAAATTTTGAATTAAAGTGTGTAGATTGTTGACTATAGAACCATTTTAGGGCAGCTTTTATTGTTGGTCCACCACTACTAAAAATCATTCCAAATTAAATTGATGATTGAAGATGTCCCCCTAGAATTAGAAATCTAACTTTTTATAGTTATATATGATGATGACAGCTGTCTTTTTGAGGAGTGTAAGGTCTTTGAGGAGTGTAGGGTGGGTTAGGACTTGTAATAGCGGGCTAGACTCAAAATTTGTCGCGGTTAAGATATGACTAAATAAATATTCACAAAATATTGAAAATATTAAATTGTGATTAAGTAGGATTTTTATTTGTTTTGTCATAGTTAAACCGCAGCTAATCAACTAATCTATACGGTATCAAAAACTTGAGACGACTCTACTAAGGGAATGATGATAAGATAAGATGTGCATTTAATTGTTGGAGTGTTGATTTTAGATTTGTTGTTTATTGAATTTTCAGGCACTTCAATGTCTTGTCCACACATAAGTGGATTAGCTGCATTGTTGAAAGCAGCTCATCCAAATTGGAGTCCAAGTGCAATTAAATCAGCACTTATGACAACAGCTTATACACATGACAATACCAGGTCCCCACTTCGTGATGCTGCTGGAAAAGGCTTTTCAACTCCATGGGCTCATGGTGCTGGCCATGTCAACCCACAGAAAGCACTTTCTCCCGGCCTTGTTTATGATGCCTCAACGAAAGATTACATTACCTTCTTGTGCTCCTTAAATTACAATCCTGAACAAATCCAACTCGTTGTTAAGCAACGCAGTGTCAATTGTACTAAGAAATTCTCTGATCCTGGTCAGTTGAATTACCCTTCTTTTTCGGTCGTGTTTTCAGGTAAGAGGGTTGTGAGATATACTCGCATTTTGACGAATGTTGGCGAGGTGGGTTCTGTCTATAATGTTGTGGTTGACGGGCCTCCTACCGTGGAGATAGTGGTGAGACCTACTAGGCTTGTGTTTCAGAAAGTAGGGGAAAGAAAAAGATACACTGTGACTTTTGTGTCTAAGAAGAGTGCTGATGCTTCTTCGGTTAGGAACGGATTTGGTAGCATTCTATGGAGCAATGCACAACACCAAGTTAGGAGTCCAGTTGCTTTTGCTTGGACAAGTTTGTGAGTGAATTTGCACTTTTAAGTACTATCTTCAAGACAAGTCTTTACTTTGGTCCAAAAAAAGGGAAAAAAGAAGGTGCTTGAGGCTTTGATGCCATTCACAACATAACATTATTTAGTTAGAAGTTTAGGAGGTTGTGATTTCTTTGTTGTGTTTTTCTAAATGTGGTGGAAAGGTTGGAAAACAAGTTGAGATTGAAAAAGGGAGTGAGGAGTGGTTTTTTTTTCTTCATAATTTCTTTAGTTGTTGTGTTGTGTGCGGTAAAAGTAATGTAACAAAACAAGGGCGTTGATATTACATAAACGTCCTTAAGGATGGATTAATTTGATTCATAAATTCGTGCAAAATCAGGAGACTGGATTTTATTTCATGCTCATTTAAGAATCGTACTTTATAACTAAATTCTTCAACTTATATTAGATTTTCTATTAGAGCTAAGTTAAGTTACGGTGTGTAGATACTGTGCCGTAATTTAGTGTAAACATAACACAGCTCTATTTATAAGTATGCATTTGAATTATATATATAAAAGAATTAAAGGCACTTATAAGTTTTAAGTTATAAATTATTTGAATTAGTTTATAAAAAAATAATTATCAATTAAAATAAGTTATAAGCTTGTAAGAAAATAACATTACTAAACAAGTATTTCTTAATAGAGTTTATATTTATAAATTACAAAGTCAAAGTATGATACTGTCAACCTTCCAGTATAATCGGAAGAAAAATTATTCAATTAAAGTATGATACTGGCAACCTTCAGTATAATCGGAAGAAAACTTATTCAATTTTAATTAATGATAATAAAAATAAGATTAAACCATATTATAGTCCTCATTTTGCTCTTTTAACTAAATAAATATATCATATTAGCTCATTAATTGTCCATAAAGAACACATTAGTCATTCAAATGATGATAATAAATGTCAACTTTTAAAGACCTGTTTAAAGATCTGTTTAGCGACAAAAATACAATCCTAAAATATATTTTCTGAATTTTGAATGTCATCTTTTTCAGCATCAATTTTTTATGAACCATTGATTTTGTTTCTGCAGACCAACAAGAGCATTAGAATCTTAGCAATGACTTCTAGATTCATAAAATCTTGTTAGGACTCACAAAAATAGTGTATTTATGACTGATCTTAGCAACAAAATCTTCATCTTATTCATCAAACACAAGGTATTTGTGATTGATTTAGAGATGCAATCTTCTCCTTTTTAATCAAACACTTAGTATTTATGATTGAGATAACGACAAAATCTTCATTTTTTTTATTGAATTCAAGAAATTTGTATTGATTTAGAGACGAAATCTTCACCTTCTTCGTCAAATTCAAAATCTTATTTAAATTTTTATCAAATTTTTCATCTTGCCAAAAAAATCTTTAAAATGAAATGATTTAATTATATTAGAATCTTTTTGTTTCATACAAGAACTAGAATTGTGATCGATTGGTGATGATGGACTCCTGATGTGAATGATATACGGCAGGACAAGGGTGGACTTACAAGATTAACACTCCAACACTCAAGTCAGTTACATAGTCTAAAATGAGCGAAGTGAAAGTATGAGATCAGAAAGTGTACCTTAAATCTCACGTGTGCCAATTATATATGATGGATAATTTTATTTGGCCTTTGCATTTTTGGGATTGATATTTGGATCTAACCCAGATTGGGCATTAGACCGACCCACAATTTCCCCCAAGGCTTTTCAGGTGTTTTATCAGTTGAGAATCTTTCAAAATTACAGTCGGCATCTCATTACCAAAATCGACCATAAGGAGAAGTGGGAATGCCATGAGGAAAATGTAGAAAGTAGTGGGGAACAAGAGCATTAAGTGTGTTCCCGTCATTGAGACGTTTTCTCCGATTTTCAGACACGTGGCCTTATGCTCGCAGGTTTGGGTGTGACTTTCTTCTTTAGGGCATTCGAGTGCACTTGAGTTCGCTTGTATTCTCAAGGAGAAATCTGACCATTGATATTTAACTTTACATATTCTTTTAATTCTAGTTTCTACTTTTTTTCTCTATATAAGGGTTTCTTGGTTCTTTGGGTGAATTTATTTGCCATTTCTGAGAGCCAAATTCCTCTTTGCGAGAGCAATTTCCTTTTTTTTCATAAACCATTTGCTTGAGCGTTTACTCTTTTGGAAAACAGAGCTTTCCATTTTGCATTTAGCCTATAACCTCTTCTCTTGATCTCATTCTCTACAAGTACCATTCTTACCATAATCTCTTTTTCTCATTTCAAGTCTTTATTTTTGCTATGGCTCATATAAACGATCATCCTGTAAACCTGTCTAGTAATTGTGGGAGTAATGGTTCCTTTCCCTTTGTTAGAACAGAAACCTCTGCTAGTTCATATTACAACCTCTCATTTACTAGTCATTCCACTCAAATGATTATAAGTGTTTTTGATGATTTTTAGTCAGAGAAGTTCTCTAGAGATTCTCTTGATATGGAAAATTCTCATGACGAATCTTTCTTCGACGCTTTTCTTTCTGACGATAGTGCTAGAAGTGATCGCACCGTCAATTCTGCGTCCTCTCTTTCTATAGCCTCCTCAAATTCAACTCGTCATGCTTTGGCTTTGCTGGAGGTGGTTGCTACTGGCTTGAATAGGGAAGAAGCCCCCCCCTTCATAAAAAATTACCGGTCCACTTTTGGCCAGGATCCAATTGATGTCAAGATTAGGGATCATCTCAAGCTTGAG
This sequence comes from Lathyrus oleraceus, assembly GCF_024323335.1. Lineage (NCBI taxonomy): Eukaryota > Viridiplantae > Streptophyta > Magnoliopsida > Fabales > Fabaceae > Lathyrus > Lathyrus oleraceus. The sequence continues at coordinate 345,837,283 of NC_066579.1, forward strand.
ACTCAATCTACTAGTATTGTTGGCTCGGACCATCAAATATTGTTCGAGTTGGTGAGATACCCCAAATAAGATCTGGTCTCGTGCAATCGTCTTATATGAAATGATATAACTAGGTGGAATCTAAAATATTGGGTGACTAGATATGAAGTTGCAACTGTATAGGTGACTGCAAATAAAATTGAAACAACTTAGGCGTATGAAGTGATGCAACACATTTTGGCTAGCAAACAAAAAGGGATATGCTTACCATATAATGACCTAGTCACAAAGATCTTAGAACATGACAGTTTCAACTTTTAAAGATAAGAATCTAAGGAAGATGTACACAAAAATAGGACAAGTTTCTCTAGAAATTATGAGGTACAAAGTATTCAATGGAAAAGTAATTCAAAAACCTTCCAAAGGAAATAAAAGAGGAATGTGACAAGAAGCACTCGTGGATCTAGAAGATTTCAACTATGATATTCCTAAAATGTCATATGCTGAAGACCTACTTAAAGAAATAATCAAAATACTAAATTGTAAAAATGATAAGATCAACTTCTTTTCCTTTCACTTTTCTTAGACTTAAGATAACTACCACCAACGATGTTCGATGATGATGATGACAATGAATAGTAGGCTAACCTATACATCTTCGTCTTTAAGTGTGTTTAAATTAAACTTTGTTGCATTATTTCTTTTCCTATTATAATTTATTGCTTTCATGTACCTTGAATTCCCGTTTTCCTTGAATCAATGAAATGTTTTCCTTTTAACGTTTTTGGCTATGTGAATAATGTGCTAGCATATTTAAAATTCTATCTCGTGTCTTTACCCGCCTTTTTTATTATGACAAATGGGGAAAACTATACTCTTAGGGTAAGTATAACATACTCTCTACTCATGTGAGGGAGAGTTTAACTACTACAAAGTTTATCTACCTGTTTTCTTTTACAACCTCCCTGAGAGATGCGTTGTCATCATAAAAAAGGGAGAATGTGGAACTATGTGCTTGTAGGTTTAATTAAGAAGTGCTCAAATCTCATAGGAAAACAAAATATGAATAGCCATGAAAACATAATGGTTTTAATAATGACAACACCTTAAGATGTAAAACTCTTTAAAATGACCTTTATGACAACAACAACAACAACAACAAGCAAGCTGGTTAATGCGTTCAAAGTTTCACATGATAATTGATCAAACTATTCCTCCTAATAAAACTTAAGATTTAGGGTTTGATGATCACCAGTGATATCCTCTGATGATGGAATTTGACTTGAAGATATCTCAAGTATCATCTATAAGAAGACTCAATTTAAGTGCTCATATGATTGGTATATCCGACAAAAGACTTGAAGCTTGAAAGTATGAAAGAGAGGAAGTGTGATAGCTCACCTGGTCTGTCTGAGTGATCAGTGTCTTGTAAAAACACAAGGGTGTTATTGTAAAGTAGTATGGGTAAATCATACACTCACTAAAACTATTTTTGAATCCTCTATTTTTCAAATTAAATCACCTAAAATATTTTTGGAGCTTAGCCAGATGATTTAGGAGCTATCAGATTGATTTGTGAAAGTTTTTGAATTTCCAAATCGATTAGACCAAGTGCCTATTGATTTGATAAGGGAAAAATTATTTTATAATTGATTATGATAATGTCTTAAATAAATGTAACATATTTCTATCAAAACCTTCCAAATTGGGCTCAAACGGTTAATTATTTGTTGCACCTAATCGATTAGCCTTAAGACCTAATCAATTAGGTGAGTTAATTTGCCCATTAATTGCTTCCTTTTTTGAATCATCATTTAGTCTATATATAGAGACATTCCCTTTCATTTATTTTCATTCATAAAACATGATATCTCTCACCTTACTCCCGCTCCATCTCGCTCTTAATTATCTTTCATTTTTTCACATAACTTTTTGTCACAGCTTTCATATCTCGAAAAATACGATCCTTCACGATGATCATGGAAAAAATGATTCGAGCAGAGTCGTCACCGAACTTTATTTATTCCAATGAAGGAAAGGGAAAATATCGATAAAACCTTTAAAAAATAAAATGGTCATCGCAACCGAATTCAAGTTTGGGAGTCGATTACGCAACGAAAATGTATTAACATTTCTGGCATCCGTTGTACTCAACGAGAACCTTTTAGTTAAATTTGCGATTGAATATTAGCTTATGTTAATTATTTTATGCAATTAATCAAAGTGCAAAAAGAAAAGGGGTCGTAAAAATGTTTTTATTAGGGTACTTAACAAGATTGTGAGTCTTGCTCATACGTATCTCCAGGTACGATGAAGAACTCAAAGCTACATAATTCTTGGTAGCTAAGAGTGTTGGTTGATTAATTTTAGAGAATGAATGTTTAGGTCACATTCTAACGGTCAAACATTGACTTGTTTTCTTGCAGATGAGAGACTTATCATTTGCTTGTTTTGCGGTAGAAGGGATCATGTTTGATCGCATTCTAGCAGCTTAAACATTTAGTTGTATTCTCACGCATGGGAGACTTAAGAGCTTGTTTGTACAGGCGTTAGAAAGGACTAAAGAATGTTCATTTGTGAATTTTTTTCCAATCGCACGGGGGAGAGAAAATATAGGTTTAATTGGTTTCGATCGCACAGGGGCGAGGAAAGTTAGATTTAACGTGTTTGAATATCTTAGGTGATTGATGAATATTCAAACAGTAGGCTAAGCGCGGCCATCACATGAATATTCGGTAAAGGAGAAGAAATTACTTCCACCCCAATCTTTTTTAATCGATTAATTATGAAATTTGTATGGTGAATCAAGTCATGTGTCTTTAACGGACGACAAATATTCAAACGGTAGGCTAAGTGCGACCATCACACGAATACTTGGGAAATGAGAAGAAAATTACTTCCACCCCAATCTTTTTCAATCGATTAATTATGAAATTCGTGTGACGAATCAAGTCATGCTTCTTTAACAGACGACAAGTATTCAAATGGTAGGCTAAGTGTGGCCATCACGAATACTTGGGAAATGAGAAGAAAATTACTTTCACCCCAATCTTTTTTGTCCACGAAAGAAATTAACTCAATTTGTTTATTTAAGAGTGTTTTGAAACGATTGAAGAATGTCCAAACGGTAGGCTAAGTGCGACCATCACATGAATATTTGAGAAAGGAGAAGAAAATTACTTTCACACCAATCTTTTTCAATAAATTTATTTATTGCAAGAAAACGTTGGATTAGACGATTTGGTTTGAATATGAAAGGAGCTTGACATTGGATCAAACATTTGAATTGCGGATGAATTGAGTTATTAAAATGATTTGAAGTGAGTCGAAGTGATTATGAAATCGAAATTGACATAATTCGATCAATTTTTAATTATCAAAACCAATTGATAAAAATTTAATTAAACCACTTAATTAATATAATAAAAATTAATTATCAATTTTTTTGATTAAATCAAATATTCAGGGTAATTAAATATAATTATTAAAATTAACTAATTTAAACAAATTTTAGTTAACTAATTAATAAAATTAAAACAAAGTCGGTTTAAAATTTATTGAAGCGAATTAATCACAATGTGCTCATAGCCGGTTTGTACATAACGACAACAAAATTGAAGTGTCGTAAATAAGGACCGAAACGTGACGAAAATATCATATTGATGTATCGAGAATTTAAACATCATAACATCATATAAATGCCAAATTCGCGGATCAAAGTACGATCAAACAATACAAGCAAAAACAATTACATTTACATATTCACCAAGCTAATACAACATATACAAGTAAATGGTAGAGATGTAAAAATCCAATTTAAGTTGGGCCCAATCCTACAACCCATATTAATCCTAATTCTTTTGTTATTGCATAAAAAAATCAAAAGATAAAGAGCAATGTCTTCACAAAGGAATCTGGTGCTCATAACATGAGAGATAGGTATCATGAGTTTTTCTTTAACTTCAAAATCTCGCATGGTAATTCAACATGTGGCATATAAAAAAAATCAAGGAAATAAAAACAAGATTAATACAAGAAAAGCTGACAACTTTACCCAAGAGAAAAACGAACAGTAATGCTCTAACATATCTTTACCTCATCTCTCTTATGCATTTTTCGAATGACACCCTTCCCTCTCATCTGTTACTTCTTCTTCAAATAAACAAACAAAAGAAAACCTCTTCCTTTCTCGCTCATGAAAAACGCAACATCAATATTATTTACAATATCTTCACAAACTATTTACAACAATAACATGGAAGCTTTAAAACTTTGAAATCAATATAACCTCCCTGCATATAATACAATCTAAACTGACCGGTATTTATCATAATGTAACACGCAGGTTGCAATAGCATGATGCTTACAACGTTATAACTCTAACATCAAACACCAAAGCAACAACCAAAGCGAAAACCAAATTCCCAATTGAAACAGTGGACAATGTAATACCAAAGAGAGCTTAATTCAACTTGTTATCGAAATCTAAAGAACAAAATGCAACACACAAAAACATAAGCGTATCCGAGCAAAGATGAAAAAATACCAACCAAAAATTGTGCAACCACTGCGAGGGATCCAAGTGGTGTTGCTCAGAGCTAGGGCCGGCCCTGTGAGGGTGCGAACAGTACTATTGCATAGGGTCTCTGACTTTTTAGGACCTCGAATTTGATAGATATGATCAATATAAATATATCATTAGCTAATATATATTACTAATTCCGTCTTTAACATATTGTTCTAGTGTAGTCGAGCGGTAGTCATATTATTTTGGTAGTAATACAATCCGACAACCCGGGTCCAATTCCTTGTTCTTACATTTTGTGTATATTTTTACTTCTATAAAAAAACGTCACCACAGCAGCCTACATTCTAAATAAATTATATTTAAATTTAATACTGCAATTAACTTAATACATTTTTTTCTTTATTAATATATTTTATAGATTTATAAAAAAATTTAAGAGGTAAGTTTGGAGATATTTATATTTTTATATATTGTGCATCGCTACATTAATAAATTTGAAATAGTAGTTGTGACATTATAAAAATTTATAATTTTATATTGTTGATTGTTTATTAAATAAAACACTTCATTATTAATATTGTGGAAATTGTTCAAAGAATTTTTTTCTTTTATTAAATTGTATGAACTCTTTTTATAAATCGAAGATAGTAAGAGAAGAAAAACACAAATAACTAAACTTCGATAAATTAAATTTCTACATAATATTTTTTATTATCTTTGTCTCTATATATTTAATTTTATTTATAAATTAAACAGAATATGTTTTTTATTTGTTGTATTTTTATCTATTAAATAGCTAATTTTAAAATAGAACCGAACCTCCAAATTGATTGGGACGGCCCTGCTCAGAGCTTTGTGTGAGCAATATTGTTGCAATGTCGGAGAGGTCATGCGCCACTCCAAAAAGGTTGATATGACTTTCTTAACTTGCTCTCAGAAACCATTTATGAACTCTTTCTCTAAAGTACATACCAACATGCTTTATTGTTTATGGTTTGTTAGTTTTAATGATATGTTCACGGTGAGTAGTTTGAAGGATGAAATGAAAGTTGTCGGGTGGTTTTTAAGGGTGTGGTTCGGAAAACGAACTCAGGGAAGTCATGAACGGTGAACGCAACTGAAATTTGGATATGGAGAAATAGTGGTTCACGGTGTTTCTGTTGGAAATAAATCCTTTTTGTGTTTAGGAAAAGTGTGTGGGAATATTAGAGGCTTGAATAGAAACTTGGTAGGTAGGAGAATTATTTATGGAAGAGAGAATTTTGTATTTTTGCTTAATACAAAAGTGTAGGATTACATCTCTATTTATAGTACTCTAAGGAGAACTTTAGACACACTAAATCTAGAGAGTTCTCAACTCTAGACACTCAAATAGTATTCTAGAAAATATTACAATCTTAAGAAATATCTAGACCCTCTAAATATTACAAGACTTTTCTAGAAACATTACCCAAAATAAACTAAGCCCAAATAACAAAACCCAAAAATCAAATAATAAGATTAGACCAAAATCAAGTTTAATATTTCAACATCCCCCCTTAAACTTGATTTGTGACTCCAAGCATATTCCTTAGCTTCACGAAAGTTTTCAACTTGAGTGGCTTGGTGAAAATGTCAGCAGATTGATCTTGAGACAATACACACTTCAACTTCACCTTGTACACCCATCTTATTCCGATTTCTTTATGTCCTCGTGGAAGTGTAGTAAGTTCCCATGTATCATTATTCGTGATTGACTTGATTTCTTCGTCCATGGTGTCTCTCCACTTTACGTTTTCAACTGCTTCTTGATAGCTTAGAGGCTCGCAATAACCCAAAAGACAAAAAAAGTTAATGTCATTTATGTTTTCGGTTACCTCATAAAGCTCTTCAATACTCCTTAGTCGTGGTGTCCTCTCACTTGAGCTTGTTTCATCCAACCTTGGTGTCGGTGATGTCGGTGGTGTAATATTTTCCTCTATCATTGGTTGTTCCATTTCGTCTTCTTCTTCAAAGTAAGGAAGAAAATCGTACTTGTCTTCTTGAACACTCCAATCCCAACAATCTTCTTCTTCGAACTCCACGTCACGACTTATGACGATCTTTCCACTATTTGGATTATAGAGCTTGTACCCTTTGGAGCTTGAGTCATAACCGACGAATACATACTTCTCACTTTTATCATCGAGCTTTGTTCTCCTTTCATCAGGAATGTGAGTATAGGTAATGCTTCCAAACACTTTGAGGTGGGAGATCCCGTGCTTCCTTCCACTCCATGCTTCTTGTGGTGTCTTCTCATGGATGCTTCTTGTTGGGGAACAGTTTGTCAGATAAACCGCACATGCCACTGCTTCGGCCCAAAACTCTCTCGACATCTTCTTGCTCTTAAGCATGCTTCGCACCATGTTAAGTATGGTCCGATTCTTTCTCTCTGCTACTCCATTTTGTTGTGGTGATCTTGGCATTGTTAGTGGACGGCGGATTCCATGATCTTCACAATATTTGTGGAACTCATTTGAAATGAACTCTCCTCCTCGGTTAGATCTCATGACCTTAATGGAAAGACCACTTTCTTTCTCCACAAGGGATTTGAACTTCTTAAAGTTTTCAAACACTTATGACTTCTCCTTCAAGAAATAAACCCATATTTTTCTAGAATAATCATCAATAAAGAGGAGAAAGTATTTACTCTTACCAAAAGAGTTTGGATTGATTGGTCCACAGACATCAATGTGTATGAGCTCTAGAGATTTTGTCGCTCTTGACATTGATTCCTTTGGAAAGCTTTTCCTGAATTGCTTCCGAACTAGACATCCTTCACATAGTTGATATGGGTAGTTTATACTAGGCAAGCCTTTCACCATTTCCTTCTTTGATAAACATTTTAGACTGTCGAAGTTGAGATGTCCGAATCGTAGATGCCATAGCCACGAAGAGTTGGTATAACAAGTCTTGACACACTTTGCAACATCATTTTGAATGTTCAAGAGGAACATTCTATTATTTGACATAGGCACCTTAGCAATCAAGTTATGTCTACAATCTCTTAAGAAAAGACTATGTTCTTTCAAGTGGATGTCATAGCCTTTCTCTAATAATTGACCCAAGCTCAAAATATTATTCTTCATGTTAGGAACATAATAGACATTGGATATAAATTGATGACTCCCATTCTTTAAGCGTATAAGAATTTTACCTTTGCCTTTGACCGGTATCTTTGAGTCATCTCCAAATGAGACATTTCCAGTTGTCGCTTCATTGATCTCTACGAACATGCTTCGATCGCCGCACATGTGATTGCTTGCGCTGGTGTCGAGGTACCATTTGTTTCTTTTCTCTTCAATTTGGTTTTAGCACGCGAGCAACAAAGTTTCTTCTTCTCCGCCTTTTTCTTCTACAAAGTTAGCTTTCTCGACAACTTTCTTCGAGAATCTACACTCAGATGCACCGCGATCGATCTTCTTGCAGTTGAAGCACTTAATTTATGATTTGTCACACCTCGACCATGAATTTCCTCTTCCATGACCTCTTGTTGCTTGTGGATTCCAACTTCTTTCTCCATTGTTAGAGTAGTTGTTGTAACTGCCTCTTCTTTCTCCTTCATGTCCTCGTCCACGCCCACGATCTTGGCCACAACCTCGTCCTCTTTGGCTCTTGTAATTCGCATAATTTGCTTCCTTTATGTTGAGTTGTAGTAGTTGCTCCATAGCCTCATTTTGTTTAATTTTTCTCTTTTGTTTTTCTTTGTATGCTTGTAAGGAACCCATGAGTTGCTCAATAGTCATGGTCTTTAAATCCCTGTTTTCTTCAATGTTAGTAACAATGAAGTCAAAACTTGGATTTAAAATGCGAAGTATTTTCTCCATGACTTTCACCTCATCAACATCTTCGCCATTTCTTTTAAGTTGATTGACAACAGCCAATACTCGAGAAAAATAATCAGAAATTGACTCAGACTCTTCCATAAATAAACGTTCAAAATCACCTCTAAGAGTTTGAAGACGAATCTTTTTCACCTGTTCCACTCCTTTGTTGCAAGTTTGAAGTTTGTCCCGTGCTTCTTTGGCCGCCGTTGCATTGGAGATCTTCTCAAATGTATCTTCATCCACCGATTGATAAATGAGGAATAGAGCTTTCTTGTCTCTCTTTCTTGACTCCTTCAATGTCTCCTCTACACCTTGGCTTAGCGATGCTTCATCTTGCTCATTGAAGCCTTTCTCAATGATATCCCACACATCTTGAGCTCCTAGTAACGCCTTCATCTTGATACTCCAATTGTCATAGTTGTTCTTTGTGAGCATCGGCATTTGAAAAGGGAAACCTCCATTCGCCATCTTTTTTAGGACCTTGAAGCTCTGATACCATTTTGTTGGAAATAAACCCTTTTTGTGTTTAGGAAAAGTGTGTGGGAATATTAGAGGCTTGAATAGAAACTTGGTAGGTAGGAGAATTATTTATGGAAGAGAGAATTTTGTATTTTTGCTTGATACAAAAGTGTAGAATTACATCTCTATTTATAGTACTCTAAGGAGAACTCTAGACACATTAATTATAGAGAGTTCTCAACTCTAGACACTCAAATAGTATTCTAGAAAATATTACAATCTTAATAAATATTTAGACACTCCAAATACTACAAGTCTTTTCTAGAAACATTACCCAAAATAAACTAAGCCCAAAAATCAAATAATAAGATTAGACCCAAGTCAAGTTTAATATTTCAACAGTTTCGTGGGTGGAGCTGTCAGCGAGGGAGGAGATTCTGACTCAAATCTTTTTTACTTTTTTGGTGGCTCAAGCGTGTCATTTTTGCGGTGATGTGGTCTGGTGAAGGTGAGAGTGGATTGACGGAAAGAAGTGAAGGGAAAACGACAACGAGGGTTGGTTGTTGGTGGCGAGATCGATGGAAATCATAATTTTGCCATGATGGTTGTTTGAGGTGGATTCAATGGTTGAGGTTAGATTGTGTTGATGGAGATCGAAGAAGATGTAATGGGAAAAGAGATGGAAGGTAGTGGTGAAGAAAAAGAAAGAGGGAATTTGTGGGTGGAAAAGAGAAGAGGAAAAATGTTGTTGTTGTAGCGGGGTATTCATTACCATTAGACATATTGACTAAATCCAAGGTAAACCATACAAGTCGAGTCGCCACCACACTTCTATTTATCCAAAGGAATGGTTAGAAAGCGAACAAAAACCTAATAGTTTTAACGAATTAAAAAATAGTAAAAATGTCAGAGATCGGGGTAAGGGGGTTGGTTATGCAATGGGAAGGTTTTAAGCACCCAAAACATCCTAGGTACTCCTACGGAGCCCTTTTCACACTTGTTGTAAGGTTGGTATTTTGTGAAAATTTGTTTGTGCAAACATGATTGAAGAGATGAGAAGAGAATATACAAGTTATTTACAATTTTGTGTTTGGATGGATAAACCCATTGCCTACGTACCATCTTAAAAAAATGATTAGGATCAAAACCTCGTAGTTCGGGGTAAAAATCTCAAAGCAAGTTGGTGAATTTATTGATCCAAAAGCCTTAAAGGTCTTTTGTTATCCAAGGGAGAAAACTCAACCTAAAACCACAAATCCACCATGTGAGGATAGCTTCAACATGCTAGTGAGGGGTTAACCCTATAATAAGCATGTAAGACTCATTATCCATCACTAAGGATATAGGTGAGTATTACATCTACCTCAAGGATAACTCAAACCTAATAGCTAAAGGTTATGAAAAGTTTTTGATAAGAAAGTGGCCATTGAAACCACAAAAGCAATTGAATGAGTTATATTTACCAATGAAAAGTATTTACAAAATATGGTCAAAGTTGACTTAAAGATTCAATTTAAAATAAGTGTTATGAAAAGGAGGTTTGAAAATTAAAAGCATAATGCTTAGGTTTCTAATGTTTTAAAACAAGTGTTAAATGTTTGCACAAAAGTTTTGGCTTGGGTTAGAGTGGAGGGAAGAAGAAGAATGACTAAAGTCCTAATTATACAAGAGATGAAGGATAAGAAACAAGACCACAAATGGAGTTCCTCTCTTGAGATGATATTGATGATCCAAGTAGCTCCCATCCTTTGGAATAATCAAGCAAATAAGTGTATACTTAAGCAATCAATCAAGCAAGCAAAGCTCTTAGGAATCTTCCAATAGCTCTTGTATCTTTCTCTTTGAAGCACATGACAATGGTTCTTCAATTTGGCTCAAATAGGATTCCCTAGCACAAAAGCACACTGTAGCACCTCAAATTTGCACCTCCCATTTTGTACATTCATTTCATATTAGGTCATTAACATTACATAGTCCACTGCATAGCATTGCATTGTCCTTTGCCCAAGTGCAAGCCATCAGACAAGATTAGGTCAAGACTGGTCAGGAGAATCAGTCAAGCAAGCAAGCAGGTGCATTTCTCAAGGAAGCAAGGCCCTAGGGTTGGTCCAACATGTTCACATGACCTAGGGGTCCTTTTGAAGTGGTTTGGTCAAAGATTGGGTGCTCAGAAGTCATCAGTCATTGTTCAATCCATCAGAAACCCTAGAAATTCAACTGTGGTCAACTGTGGTCAACTATGCCTGAAATCAAGGATTTGAAGGTGGGAGATGGTTTGAAAGGCTTCATTCATGTTCATACAAGTCTCATTTGACATTTCAAAGATCAAGATTGGAGAAAATAAAGTCAGATCAAGAATTGCCAAAAATAGCAGGTGACCTGTAATTGGAAACTACCAAAAATGGAAAGTTCTTCTCTTCAAATTTACATCATCATACAAGCTTCAAATGAAATTTTGTCCAACATGAAAGTTGAAGATCTTGATCTCACCTTTCCAAAAAGTCCAAGAACACTCATTTCTCATTTGTGGTTGGCAAGTTATGATCAAATCATTCTCAAGAATTTTTGAACTTCAAAGTGGCATAACTCTTGAACCATTTGGCCAAATTGAGTGAGGGTTTTTGCTACAAGTCACATTTGACATGCTCTATCCAAATCCTTCATCACATTTCACCAAAAATCATCCAATCAAAATGGCATTTTTCAAGTGGCTTGAATTAAAAAGAGAGGGGTAAAAAAAATGACTTTCAAAATAATCATTTGCTACACTTTCTACCATTTGCACTTGATTAAAAACCATTTTTGGAATGTGTTAGGCCCATTTTCGTGCACTGTAGCATGCACACCATGCATGGGGGTGATTTAAGCAATTTGTCCAAATTTCTCATTTTCATTAACCATTGCATTTGGCTTAAGTTTGATTAGTGAAATTGATTAACAGTTGGTATAAATGGTTAATTCTAACAGAAAAACACTTAGCATTCCATTTTCTATTCAGATCTAGATCTAAAAAGTGAAAACTCTCTCAACTTTTGCTCTGATTTTTTTCTGCAAAAATTCCAATTCCTTGCCATTTACACGACTAAATCATCATCTACTATCACATTGGAGTTGGATTAAAGCTGGAATTCATCACTGTGGAAGCAGAACTAGCACTGTTATATTAAGCTTCTTCCATGGCAGATGTTGATTGGAGCTGATTCAAGAACAGCTGAGCTAGAGTTTTACCCTCATTCATCTACTGCATCATTAAGCTCCATCTGTTTCGACTTGTTGTGGCTAAGGAATCACGAAATCAGCACTGTCATCACTTGGAGGTAAAATTTCGACCATTGCAGTTGATGAAATCATGCTATGTTTATCATAGAGCTTGCCATGCTGAGTACAATGAACTTTGAATCGTGGAATTTCATCATGTATTGAATGAGATATTGTGATTTGAAGATTGTTTGTTAGATCTTATTTTGCTCGATTTGTTCATATGAGTTTGAATTAGGTTAAATTATTGTTGTTTTGATGATGTACATGATTAGGCGAACACAGTGATATATCACTTGTCCATGTTTGCGAAATTTTGTTCATGTGCTGGGAAATTATTTGAAGGAACTTGATGAACATGGTTAAAACCCTAGCTGCGTTTTTCCAGATCGTGTTTGGCTGGGCTTTGCATGAGTTTCCTGTTTCATTGGCCATGCACCAATCGTTGGCCGACACGCCCTTAAGTGAAACGCAGTGTTTCACTTAAGTGGCCTTGTATTTACGCAAATGCCATTATCCGTATTTATTTCATTTAAATCATTTCTTCATTTCAATTTTTATTTCATTTGGCATGGTGATCTTAGAAAATTCATAACTCTTCCAATACTTGTCCAAATAACATGGGATTTTTTGTGAAATGCTCCTCATGATCTCTAGTTTATTATGGTGATTTTTCCAGAATTTTTGAACGTGTAGATTTTAAAAATGCCTAGGGTTTGTTCATGTGTGTCCAAATTGTGTATGCCTTGCCATTTTGCTTGTGAAATGATGATACTTAATCCAATGCCTCTCAAACTTTTTGTGCTTAAACTAGACATGTTCATGGTGATTTTGGTATAGAGTTTATGATTTTATCATTGCTGGTTGATGAGATATGATTTTTTGAATAAAGGTGTGACAATTTGTGTCACACCATTCATGTCCAACTTCTTGATTTTTGTTACCATGCTTATTGAACTCAGAATGGTCTGGATTTTTGCATGAAGATACTTGTGAATGTTTAGAATGCTTGTGAATGTTTCTGGAATTTTTGAATGCATTTCCTATTTGTTTGGTAATTTCTCCCTTGTTTGACCAATTGTTGACTTCTTGTGAGACATGATTTCATTTGATTTGTGAAATTCTAATGCTTAATTGGATGGACTTGAAATTTGGCATGTGAATTGTTGACATCTTAAAGTTTGTCATGGTTTTAGTCCCATTCATTTATCATGTGTTGTTTCTGTTTTATGATTAATTGAAATTGATGCATGTTTTGATGCTTTGTATGAGTTTGCTTGAACTTGCTTTGACTTTCTGATTTTTATTGACCTACTTACCTTGATTCAAATGAGCTGAAATTTGGTATGCTTATCATGTTGTGGATGATGATTGATCATGAATTTTTTGAGGATTTTTTGAAATGTTTGTAATTGGATTTGAGTTGAATCATTCTGTTGACTTCTATGAGCTCCCATTTGCATGCTTTGTGCTATTTTGATCATAAAATGATAATGATGAATGATATAGACATGAGACCAATTGGATTTGATTTTTAATTGTTTGATCTTGATTTTGGAAAAGTTTCATGTTCTGTTTTGATGATTTGATCTCATTTTGACCCTAGTCTTGGGACTAGTGGTTTGTGCTCTCACTTTTGAGTTGTGTTTCAGGTTAATAGCACAAATGCTTATGCTTGATGGTGTGCCTCATTTGGAGTTGCTTTCTTGATTGTTTATGACTAATCATTGGTTTGTTTTGTAGGTTTTAAAACTTGGTCTTGTGCCTTAAAGCTTGCACCTTTGTGCATTGACTTATGTTTGACTGTGTATAGTTAACTGTTAATCTTTGCTGTTTGATTTCTGTTTGAAGTGGAATACTGATTATCTTGGATTGTTTTTAGGTACTTTAGTTGCTTTAGTTCCTTTGTGAACTAGCTCTTGCTTGGCTCGATAGCTTGAGCATTGAGGTATAACATCCTAACTCCATGTAGTCTGGAAGACCTGGCCTGTTACTTGGCCAGGCACCTGTCTGAAGTCCTCCTTAAGAGGCAATGTTTGTGTTTGTTTACATTTGTCCCTGTACATATTCAAAGACCTCCTAAGAGAAGAGGCATTGGCAGATACAAGGGATGTGCAATCCATCCCCTGCTATTCTGTGTGTCATCTGCTTTGCTCACACCACTGTGTTGATGCATTGCAGATATTAACCCAAGATCATTGTACATTGAGTCAGTGTCATATGTGTAGAAGGGTTCCCACTTTCTGAACCCACACATTCTTGTCTTAAGCTCTCCCAGGCCAGGGATAAGAGCTGTGAAGTCTCATCTTCACTCACCTTTCATCAACTTCACCCTAACTCTCAATGTTAGGGTTAAGAGCTAACATTACCCTATTACAGTGGTTTGTTTGTTGAGGTTGATATGACCCCTCGACTAAAACCTAACCTTGATTGAGCCCATTGATTGCATATAATGTGTGCTATTTGTGCTTGTGTGTTTGTTTTTTTAGCTTGCTTCCTGTGCAAGTTAGGTTTAGTTTGGCTTGCTTCCTGTGCAAGTCATGTTTAGGATAGGCTTGCTCCCTGTGCAAGTTAGCTAGAAACCTTAACTTAGGGATGAATTTGCATGATAACATCTAGGCTCGAGTCGTAGTCTCCCTAGTTGTGTCTCCCTCTGTTATCTGGTTAGGCTAGTCCTGTGTCCCTTCGTTGGGGAACTACGTCGCCCTGATCCTCATACCAGATGAGGTACGTAGGCAGGAGATGAGTTGATCTCTCCGGGCGCCCTTTTTGTTTTGTCTTTGTGCGTGTTAGGAGATGGATGTAAGACCAGTGATTGGCATTCCGTATCCTCTTGTTGTGTGCTTGGAGTCCGGTATAAGTCCATCAAGTGGCATCTAGTTTCCAGTGTGCGTGTGTTTGGTTCGGAAGCTGCTATAAGTCCAGTGATTGGCATTCGGGTTCCATGTTTGCCTTTTTGTGTGGAGTTTGACGTAAGCCCAGCGATTGGCCGTCGATTTCCTGTGTCTGTTTGTTTGTGTGCGTGTTAGCCGAGCTACGGATGCTCTGATTCTTCTTCGTCCAAAGAAGATACGTATGCATAGGATGCGACATCCTAGCGAGCATGTGTCGTTTCCCCAGTCCGAACTACTTCGACTCTGATGTCTATGCCTGATAGACTAAGTAGGCCCAGGATGCGATATCCTGCCGAGTCAGTCTTGTTTGTTTTCTTGTGTCTCTTTCAGCCAGTGTGTGTTTGTTTTTGAGCAGTGTTTTAGCAACCATTTTCCTTCCTTTTGTGCGTGGATCCCGTCGAGTACGACGGATGCGTAGGGGTGCTAATACCTTCCCTTCGCATAACCGACTCCCGATCCCATTCTCTTTGGTCGCGAGACCATGCTTTTCCCAGGTTTACTTCGAGCGTTTCCTTTCCCTCTTTTGGGATAAATAACGCACGGTGGCGGCTCTGTTGTTCTTGTTTCCCGCCGGTTTTTCGCGTAATGCGACACACACACATCAAAAAATTCTATGAAGTAAATCAAGAATGGACAAGAGTGATTTTTAGAGATTTGGTCCTTCTAATCCATCTTTAACATTAAGGCCTTTTTACTCCAATTTTGCATAGGGAATGTCTTAGAAACTAAGTCCATTTGTCCATTTTTTTTTGCATTTGGTCCACAACAATCAAAACAAAAGCACAAGCACAATAATATATACACAATTATGTGCTCAAGTGAGCAAAAGGAAAATTGCATTAACATAAACATGTGCTCAAATGAGCAAAGGGGCAAAAGCAAATGAATAATATGTACAAGAATAGTAAATTGCATAAATGTAAAGAGCAAGAATTAAATGTTAATGGTTAATTGTTAGTGTTAGAGTTAGGGTGCCATAAGGCAATTTAGCGCTATGTTAAGCAATCGTAATTGGACTTATGTAGAAGTCACAAGTATCTGAGGTCGGTCAATAATAATGTAGGCAATAACACAAGTTAGAGATCTTGATTAGTGAATCAAGCTCCTTCAACTTGCCATGCCAAAAAGAAGATGAGAAATGATCTTGTATTGATTTAGGTTCTTTGCTTGATTAGGAAGCAACCTATCCTTAATGCAAAGCCATTCACTTGATCCATGATCAAGATGAATTAGATTTGAATCAAGGAAGGTTAGACCTCCCATACATCAAGGCTAACCACCAATCTTTAACTCATTGATCAAAAAGAAAAAGAAGAAGAAGAAGAAGATGAATATTAAAGTACATTAATGGAAATGGAAAGAAATAATCAACAAGCATTGACCAAAGATAGAGAAGATCAAGGTCAAACAATGGTAAACAGAAGTAAGATGAAGATTAGAAGTCAAGAGACAAGTAAAATATTTTTGGTATTTTTCAAAATTAAAATAATACTTGAATTAAAATAATAAAGAAAGGTCAAACTTCAAATTCACTTCAAATCAACTTTGAAAAGTCCAAATGAATTATCCCAAGTTCAACAAGGTCAAACAAAGTTTGACAAAAAAATTCAGCATTTTTAGAAGTCAGAAACTATTTTTAATCAATTAAAAATGCATAAAAATAACCTAATTGAATTAAAATCTCAAATAAATCTCAAATTAATTAATAAATTGGTAAGAATATTTTTCATAGATCTATCATCATTCAAAGAGGTGGGAAAAATATTTTTGTATTTTTTGAATATCAAAAACTATTTAAAATGAATTAAAAATAGGCAGAAAAGAGAAAATTCTTAAAAAATATCAAATGATAAAATAAAAAATATAAAAAATCATTTTTAGAAACTAGAAATTAAAAGAAGAAAAATGCAATTGGTCTCACATTTTTTGGACCAATAATGAAGGAGATATGAATTTTTAAAATGAAATGGAATTAAAAGAAATAAAAGAAAATAAAATCAGAATTTAAAAAATGTGAAAAAGCGTGGACCGTCTGATTTGAGCTTATTAATTGAGCTAGAAAATCATGAGGCTCACACACGCGCGCCTACCATGTTCCTTGGTCAATGCATCACATGTAGCATTTAAATAAGTCATAACATGGTGTCGCAACCTGAAAAATACAGTGTGCGAAAAAACAACCGGCGAAAGAAAATGATAGAAGAGTCGCTACCGTGCGTTATTTATTCCAAAGGAGGGAAAGGAAACGCTCGAAGTAAACCTGAAAAGAGGAAAGGAAAAGACAAGGTCTCGCAACCAAATCTTGGGTTCGAGAGTCGGTTATGCGAAGGGAAGGTATTAGCACCCCTACGCATCCGTAGTACTCTACGGGATCCACTTTTGTAGTTCTTGTCTAAAGGGTGTGAGTTTATCTTGTGTTGTTTACTAAAAAAGGGGTTAAATGAAAATGACTCGCGCGGATGTCGCATCCACTGCATACGTATCTCATATGAATATGAGAATCAGAGTCTTCGTAGCTCGGCTGACCTATGGGTTGAGGGGATGTGTGCTCGCTAAGACATCGCGTCTTATGCCTACGTATGTCATATGGAATGAGAATCAGAGCAAGCCGTAGTTCGGCTAACTACGGGGTTATGGATTGGGTTTTGGACGAACGACGTCACTACGCAATCTACCGGATGCTCGACCTTTGAAGACTTACTCGCTTGTAGTAGAAGGAGTAAACGTGTGTTTAGGAGAAGAAAAATCAATGAAGGGTTAGGGTTGCTCATGCAAAAAGGCAGTCCTTGACGAAGGAACCGCGCTACCTGTGGGGATACGAACACATACAAAACAAACATGTATAAAGTAAATGTGCCAACAAGGCAATCAGAATAAATCTCCCAAATGGTATCCCACAAGCAAAGTGGAATACCCAACGAGTTATCCCTGCAAAAGTCATGTGAGCCTTCACAAAAACTCAACAAAAGGGTTAGTGAAACACGATAAGCATTTTTTTCATGGATAACAGTATGGTTTCTGAAACCTCAAACCCTGTGGCATACACTTCAGAAATTAAACGATTAAGCATTCAAGGCATTATTTATACATTCATACATAATTATGAACCCGTGGGCAAAAACCTAATGAAATTCATCCATCATACCTCAAACATTCAGAGTATTCAACTTCAAAGCAAAAGGTAATGGGAATAAAGACAAACCTGATTTGAGAGCTTGATTGGAGAGCTTGATTGGAGAGCTTGATTGAAATTGAGTTGCACCCGTGAGGTTTACAAAACAACCTTTAGGGTTTATGTGAGGCAGAGGTGATTCTGTGCAGTTGAGTTCCCTTCAGGGTTTGGAGGCTGCTCTGAGTTCTCTGTCAGGTTTCTCTCCATGTTTTGTCCAGGATTTTGTTCCAAGGAAACCTCAGAGTGTTTTTTGCTTCCCTTCCTTTTTCTGTCTGTTTTGTTTCAATGAAACTCTAGTATTTATAGGCTAATATTGGTAGCTTAGTGGACTTTTGAGAGAGGTCCAAGTTTGAGATTATTTCTTTTATTTATTTATTTATTTTCGTTTTCTGTTTTTTTTTCTTCGTTTTTCGTTTTTCATTTTTTTTTTTGAAAAAATATTCTGATTGCCATGATGAAATACAAATGCTAAATGACCTAAAAATGAATGCATGCATGAGGTGTAAAACGTATGCTTCCAGGAAAAATGAAGGGTAAATTTTGGGGTATTACAGCTGCCCCTATTCAATCAACTGGAGACCTGGAAAGAAGATAGCAGCGGCTTTCGTGCTTTCGAGGTATCAAGGGATTGAATACAATAAAAGCCCGAAAATTTTCACTGAAGTGAAGTGAAGTAACAATGCCTGTCAGAATCGGCAAAGAGGTGGTCTTGAAAGAAGAATCTATCTGGTACGGTGAGAGTCAGTCTGAATACCGAAAAAGAATATTAACCTGGATACCAAAATAAATGGTAACACAGAAATAACCATGGCCTGAATGCCGCTCATCAGTCTGAATACTGGAAATGACTTCGATCTGAACATCAGGAGATATGAGATTATTAATATCGGTCTGAACACCGAGAGGTTGGCCTGAATGCCACAAGTTGCGTCGACCTGAATGTCGGGAACTTCTTCGATCTGAACATCGGAAAACTGACCTGAACGCCACAAGTTGCATCAACCTGAATGTCGGAAACTTCTTCGATCTGAACATCGGAAAACTAGCCTGAACGCCACAAGTTGCATCGACCTGAACGTCGGAAACTTCTTCGATCTGAACATCGGAAAACTGGCCTGAATGCCACAAGTTGCATCAACCTGAATGTCGGAAACTTCTTCGATCTGAACATCGGAAAACTGGCCTGAACACCACAAGTTGCATCGACCTGAACATCGGAAACTTCTTCGATCTGAACATCGGAAAACTGGCCTGAACGCCACAAGTTGCATCGACCTGAACGTCGGAAACTTCTTCGATCTGAACATCGGAAAACTGGCCTGAACGCCACGTCGGTCTAAATACTGGAAACTTCATGTCTGTCAGCATCGGCAGAAATAGGGAACGATAATAGAGGCGGCGCATGGGCCAATGACACTTGCTGGGGATAACAAAGGTAAGTCATGACCAATCTTTAGTCTGAGTACTGGAAACAACTTCTGGCTTATCACTTGGGATACCGAGAATGTTTTATGCTTACATGCGTATGTTTGAATTTTTCAATGGCGTAATGCTCCATGAAAATGGAAAAGCTACACAATTTGGGAGGATGCAATGCAATATGATTATACATGCAAGGATGCGAAATGCTGGGTAGAATGCCAAGTTGAGGCAAGGGGATCTGCTGGGGAAATGATCACCATCTTTTGGACCCTAGCAAGGCTGCTGGAGATGCACAGCGCAAATAATTCTGTGGGGAAATGACCCGCCACACGGTGTTCTAGCAATGACGAAATACCGAGACTCTGACTGGGGAGAGAACGGTACTGAAAGCTTGCTGTTGAGGAAAGCGATAGTGGTTCTGGCAACCATAATCTGCGAGAGAGACGACTTAGCAGGGGAAGCAAACACCGATATGGTACCGAGGTTCTGCTTCAAGGAGGGGGACCATGGATCTGGCATTGGGATTATCGATATGGCATCGAACTCTGAGGAGTAGCCGCTTCTGCTGGGAAGATACAGTCTGGCACTGTCAACTCCGCTGGGGATATACAGTCTAGCACTGTCAACTCTATTGGGGAGTGTATATTCTAAAACAACCGCTTGGGGAAATACGATGGTGAGAACCTGTTGGGGATTGAAGAATCCAATGTTCGGACCAGCTCTGCAGGGATGAGATACCAAACACCACTGTTGAAGAAAAACATATGCGATCATCTGCTGGGTGCCTTAAGGAAATGCCCTGAGTGTATCTGTTTTGAATAGACGATCTAAAGCACTTAAAATTTACAACAATTTTCAATGTTTATTGAGCACGTACCTGCAAAGCTCTTATGTTTCATGATGCAATGTTTATCAAAAATTCAGACGTCATTTTTGCAAACAAAACAGTAAAAAATGAAAATGAACACAGTGATGTACTGAATAACATGATTTTATTGATTGAATGACCTCTGAATAGGCATTTACATCAGGAAGCAATCCCTGGAAAGAGGTAATCGCACAAAATATAAAAACAGAAATTAATCTAATGGCAATGTGAAATGGATTTCTATCGGGTTCCAATTCTGCTATGACTCGCTCGTCTTCAAGATCCTCCAGATGATCAACTTTTCAAACAGAGTGATTGGAATGTTTCCTTCCTTTTGGAAGTTTCCAGTTATCAACACGAGATGATATTCAGGACTACTCAGAACGCAGTCATTCGCTTAATCCCTAACTTTTGCCTGGATCGCCCTTTTCGGGTTTTCAATCCACCGGGATACCCATTTTTTGCCTAAGTTGCCCTTTCAGGTTTTCAACTTACCGGGTGTACAATCTTTTCATTTTTAATCCCTAATTTTTGCCCGAACCTTTTCATTTTCTTGGTTCGTCGGGATGCCCATTTTTTGCCTAGACTATTCTTTTTACTATCCAGCGGGTCTATTTTATGCAAATTATTTTTTAACTGCGTCCGAGTTCACAGGGGAAGCGAAGTTTTCACCATCCATAGTTGTAAGCACTAAGGCTCCACCGTCAAAAACCTTGGTGACAATATATGGTCCATCATAGTTAGGAGTCCACTTGCCCCTGTGATCTGTCTGAGGAGGAAGGATCCTTTTCAACACTAAATCTCCGACTCGGAAGCATCGAGGACGCACTTTCCGATCAAAGGCTCTCTTCATCCGACTCTGATACAACTACCCATGATAAATAGATGCCATTCGCTTCTCTTCGATAAGACTCAACTCGTTGAACCTTGTCCGAATCCATTCAGCTTCGTCTAACTTGACATCCAACAGGACTCTTAGAGAAGGAATCTCCACTTCAACAGGTAAGACCGCTTCCATACGATACACAAGGGAGTAAGGGGTTGCCCCGGTCGACATACGTACTGAAGTACGGTACCCATGCAAGGCGAAGGGTAGCATCTCATGCCAATCTCTGTACGTGACGACCATCTTCTGCACAATCTTCTTTATGTTCTTATTTGCTGCCTCAACAACACCGTTCATCTTAGGGCGATAAGGGGAAGAATTGTGATGCTGAATGTTGAAGTTCTGGCACAACTCCTTCATAATTCTGTTATTGAGATTAGAACCATTATCAGTAATGATTCTTTCGGGAATCCCATAGCGGCAAATGATTTCTTTCTTAATGAATCGGGCAACCACATGTCTGGTGATATTCGTAAACGACGCTGCTTCGACCCACTTGGTGAAATAGTCGATGGAGACAAGGATGAAGCAATGCCCATTGGAGGCGGTCGGCTCAATCCTTCCAATCATATCAATGCCCCACATAGCGAAAGGCCACGGCGAAGACATCACATTCAAAGGATTTGGCGGCACAAGCACCTTATCAGCATAAATCTGGCATTTATGACACTTCCGAGCATATTTGAAACAATCAGATTCCATGGTCATCCAGTAATAACCCGCTCTCAACAATTTCTTAGCCATTGCATGTCCGCCGGCATGAGTACCGAAGGAGCCTTCATGAACTTCCTGCATTAACATGTCTGCTTCGTGTCTGTCCACGCATCTGAGCAAAACCATGTCGAAGTTCCTCTTATACAGAACATCGTCTTTGTTCAAGAAGAAACTGCCTGCCAATCTTCTCAAAGTCTTTCTATCATTGTTGGATGCCCCTGCAGGGTACTCTTGATTCTTCAGAAAGCACTTGATATCGTGATACCAGGGCTTGTCATCAACTACCAGTTCAGCAGCAAACATGTACGCGGCCCTATCAAGGCACATCACGTCGATCTTGGGAACATGGTTCCAACGGATCACCGTGATCATGGAGGATAGAGTACCAAGAGCATCTGCCATTTGGTTCTCATAAAGAGGTATATGGTACAACTTTACTATCGTGAAGAAAGTCAACAGTCTTCTCGTGTAATCTCTGTAAGGGGACTAGAGTAGGCTGGAGAGTGTTCCAATCACCATTCACTTGATTGATTACCAGAGCTGAATCTCCGAAGATGTCCAAAGTCTTGATTCTCAAATTAATGGCTTGCTCAATACCCAAGATACAGGCTTCATACTCAGCTTCATTATTGGTGCACTCGAAAGTCAGACGAGCGATGAAAGGCATGTGGGCACCTTTCGGATTTGTAACGACAACACCAATTCCACTTCCTCTGGCGTTGACGGCCCCATCAAACATTAAAGTCAACTTTTCGTCTGGATCAGGTCCCTCTTTAACAACTGGCTCTTCACAGTCTTTCATCTTGAGGAACATGATGTTTTCATCTGGAAAATCAAACTTCATCGGCTCATAATCTTCAACCGGCTGTTGAGCAAGATAGTCTGACAGAATACTCCCCTTGATGGCTTTCTGGGAAGTATACTGGATGTCGTACTCTGTCAGTACCATTTGCCAACGAGCCACTCTTCCGATGAGAGCTGGCTTCTCAAATATATACTTGACTGGATCCATTTTGGAGATTAGTAAGGTTGTGTGAGACAACATGTATTGTCTCAATCGCTTAGCAGCCCATGCAAGTGCACAACATGTTTTTTCAAGCATTGAGTATCTCGACTCGCAATCTGTGAATTTCTTACTTAGGTAGTAGACGGCATGCTCTTTCCTACCTGTCTCGTTGTGTTGATCGAGAACACAACCCATGGAATTGTCTAGTACTGTCAAATACATAATCAGCGGTCTCCCTGGGACCGGAGGCACAAGGATAGGAGGATTCTGCAAATACTCTTTTATCTTCTTGAACGCCCTTTGACAATCATCATTCCACCTGATAGCCTGATCTTTTCTCAACAATTTGAATATTGGCTCACACGTGGCTGTTAGGTGAGAGATGAACCTTGCAATGTAGTTCAACCTCCCTAAGAAACCACAGACTTGTTTCTCTGTTCTTGGCTCAGGCATTTCCTGTATCGCTTTCACTTTGGCCGGATCCACCTCAATCCCTTTTCCGCTAACAACAAAACCCAGTAGTTTTCCAGATCTCACCCCAAAAGTACACTTGTTCAGATTAAGCCTCAACTTGAATTTCCTCAAACGCTCAAACAGTTTCTGCAAATTCACCAAATGTTCTTCTTCTGTCTGAGATTTGGCAATCATATCATCAACATAAACCTCGATTTCATGATGAATCATATCATGGAACAGAGTCACCATCGCTCGCTGATATGTTGCTCAGGCATTTTTCAGACCAAACGGCATCACCTTGTAACAGAAGGTGTCCCATGGGGTTATGAATGTTGTCTTCTCCATGTCTTCTGGTGCCATCTTAATTTGATTATAGCCAGAAAAGTCATCCATGAAGGAGAATATCGAGAACTGATCCGTGTTATCCACCAAAACGTCAATGTGAGGTAAGGGGAAATCATCTTTAGGACTAGCCCTGTTCAGATCCCGGTAGTCAACACACATTCGTACCTTTCCATCCTTCTTAGGTACCGGAACGATATTTGCAACCCATGGCGGATAATTTGTGACTGCTAGAAACCCTGCATCCAATTGTTTTTGTACTTCTTCCTTTATCTTGACAGCCATCTCTGGTCTTGTTCTTCTGAGCTTCTGCTTGACCGGAGGACAACCTTCTTTGAGCGACAAGCGATGTACCACGATGTCTGTGTCAATCCCTGGCATGTCCTGATAAGACCAAGCGAAGATGTCAACATACTCATGCAGCAATTCAATCAACCCATTCTTCACATTGTCTTCCAAAGCAGCCCCTATCTTGATTTCTCTCTTGGCGTCCTCGGTGCCGAGATTAATCACTTCAACAGACTCTTGATGCGGTTGAATGACCATTTCCTCTTGTTTTAATAACCTGGTAAGTTCTTCAGGGAGTTCACAGTCTTCATCACCCTCTTCTTCAGCTTGAAAGATTGGATTTTCAAAGTCGATGCGAGCCATAGCACAACCGTTATCAATAGGATCCGGTGATGTGCATCTGCATGAGTGATGGTATGTGCTTATGAGTGTGAGAAAAAAAGTGGAAACTAAACAAAACATTGCCATTTTTTTTTGAAAAACTGCAAAAATAGAAAGACAGGGAACGAAATATTTGAATGCAAAAAGACGTCCTTTATTTATGATAAAAAATGCAAGTGTCACATAGATGAGCCCTACAATGAGTCATTATGCCCTGGCGGAACGTAAGACTTGGATATGCATGAATAAACAAAGAAAATTACTCCTCCAGACAAGTGGCTTGGACAATCTCCTCAGAAGATCAATTGTTGAGAACTTCACCCGGGATCCTCGGACGCACCCAGTTATCGATGTCGCAATCACTATCCCCATCTTCATTATTGACCGCAAAGACTAATTTGACTTCTCCTTCAACCATGTTAACGTTGGCTCCACCATGCTGGGGCATGGGATTGTTGACGACATTAGGAGCTGCTGCAAAGTTAACGGCCTTTGAATCAATGAGGTCCCGAACTACATGCTTAAAAGCTTTGCAGTTCTCAATATTGTGGCCAGGTGCCCCAGAGTGGAAGCTACACCTAGCGTTGGCGTCATAACCCACCGGAAGCCTACCAATGGGAGGAGCCAGAGTGCGCAACTACACAAGTTGTAGTTGTTGAAGACTAGAAAGCAACTGAGCGTACGACATTGGAAGAGTGTCGAAACGCCGGTCCATCGTCCTTGGCCTCGGTTGATAGGCGAGTCTGTTACCCG
Organism: Lathyrus oleraceus; assembly: GCF_024323335.1. Taxonomy (NCBI): domain Eukaryota; kingdom Viridiplantae; phylum Streptophyta; class Magnoliopsida; order Fabales; family Fabaceae; genus Lathyrus; species Lathyrus oleraceus. Next base: position 345,862,534 of record NC_066579.1, read on the forward strand.
GTTGTTGTGGTTGGTACTGAGCTGGTTGACGCTGTGGTTGTCGTTGTTGTAGTGGTGCTGCAGCTGGAATGGTCACAGCCGCAATATACGGTTGCTGATGATAGTTCTGAAAGTTATTCCTCCGGTTATCCCTATTCTGATAAGAAGATATGGCACTTGCATCCCCTTCTATCCTCTTCTGTCCCTGAATGAACGACTTCTTCACCCCTGATGAGGATCCACCTCCACTTTGGGTCTTGTATGTCCTCAGGTAATTCTCCACTCTCTCTCTGGTAGAGACTACATCAGCAAAATTGGAGGCATTGCAACCCACCAGGCGCTCCAAATAAGGTCCTGGCAGAGTGTTCATGAACATGTTAGCCATTTCCTTCTCCAACATAGGAGGTTGAATACGGGAAGCTGTTTCTCTCCAGCATTGAGCGTATTCTCTGAAGCACTCATTGCTTTTAAGAGACAGATTTTGAAGTTGAGTTCTGTCCGGAGCCATGTCTGCATTATACTGATACTGCTTCACGAAAGCCTCAGCCAAATCCCTCCAGCAACGGATGTGGGCTCTGTCCAGCCTCATATACCATTCCAGGGATGCCCCAGTTAGGCTGTCCTGGAAAAAGTACATAAGCAACTTTTCGTCATCGGAGTATGCAACCATTTTACGGAAATAGGCTTGCACATGGGTCTTCGGGCAAGAGTTGCCATTGTACTTGTCAAATATCGGGACCTTGAATTTCGGTGGCACTCTCACACCTGGGACCAAGCCCAAGTCAGCAACATCTACTCCAAGAGGATTTTGTCCTTCCACTGCCTTCAACCTCTCTTCCAATCTTCTAAACATGGGGTCCACACCATGACCCATACCAAAGTCTTCCTGCAGCAGGGGGAACTGATCGTCCTGATCATCATGAACGGGCTGTTGACCGGAGGTGACATGTAGGATTGGGATAGGCCCCGGTCCATTGGGTTCATTAGCCTCTCCAGCTGGAGGATCAGTCACCGTCTCTGGTTGAGTAGGGGGATTCCTCTGTATCATCTGCCCGAGCTCTTGCTGTCCCTGAGCCACCCCTTGAACCACATCCATGAATTGATTCATGCAGATTTTCATCTCGACGAACTCTGCCTGTAGGATCTCCATTACTCTCTGTTGGTTTCTGCGGGTACCGTACCGGTGAATGCCTGGGTCAACTATCTTGCTGATGGAACACCAAACAAACTGAGAACACTGTGGCGGTACCTGTTATGCAAGACATGCTAATGAATATGTAAATGCAATGACATGTTTATCAATTCCAAAGGTATTCAACCCCCTTGATTCCAGTCTCTCAATAGATAAACGATGTAAAAAAAAAGACTAAGCCGTTGATGAGAACCAAGAAAATTCCGACTAGAATCAAGTAGAAGATATAAACCCCACAGAAATGGATAAACATGTGTGAATGATTATGAATGCAGAATGATGTGATGCAAAATGATGTGAATGCAGTGTAGTGGCATGGGAATCAGGATCGCTATATCTGCTTGAACATCTGTCAGGTTGCACTGTCTGGAGAGAAATTAAGAGCACACCAAACAAAGGTCATGGGATGGATCATGTTATCCTTAATATCAACCACCCATTTTGGTGGATTATGGTTTACACCTTATCAACACCCAAGTTTCATTGATATTAAGGATACCTGATCGGGTCAACCTGTCGTACCCCAAATTTTGACCATCTTTTCATTTTTATTTTCAGCCGACACTAACACATCCAGAGCATACCAGTCATCCGGTCAAATGACCTAAAAAGTCAAAGGGAGACCATTTTAATTTTTTTTAGTCCCTCTTAGGAGTTGATTTTAGTTTAGGGGTATTATTTAAATTTTTGAAAAATAAAAAAACATAACTTGTGGGACCATGCTAAAAAGGGTATTACTATTAAATTTTAGGAAAGTTAGTAGGGTTAGTAATCAAGATAATATGTCTTATTTAAAAAAAATCAATTAATTAGGGATAGTATTTACTTAATAAAAATATAAATTGATAAATTTATAGAGATTTTAATATTATTAATATAATTAACTTTCATTAACATATTAGTATCATGGTTCCCTTATATTTCAATTTAATATATTGGCTTGTTTGGTAGAAGATTCGTAAAAGATGTTATAGTGGAGTGGTCTTGAGTTCAAGTCCTACCCTTCCCATATTTTATCATTTTTTCTCTCTTATTTATTTCATACTTCTACTTCCTTTTTTATGTGCAAAATATCAAATAAATTGTATTTTTTCAATTAATTTTCGTATTTTTAATTAGGCATTAAAAAAAAATTCACTTTTTCGTTTTTAATTAAAAAATGGTCAAAATATCATAAAATCAAAAGATTTGAAAATATTTTGTTCCCATTTTATTTTAGGATATAAAATATATTGTAATAATATGTCTTATATAAAATATATTGAAAAGATTTGAAAATATTTTGTTCCCAATGTCATAAATTAGTAATTTAATTTTTAATTTAAAAAAATATAAAATATATTTAGAGATTTTTATCCCTTTTTATATTATTTCATTTTTAGGATAATATTTTTATTTTTTGGAAAGAATTAACATGAGTAATTAAATAAAGCAAAAAAAAATAAAAAAAATAAGTTTATTGCCTAATTTTCGTTTTTCTTTTTAATCAAGTTTTAAATTTTTTTTTTTTTACTTTTATATATTTTAATTTAAGAAACTCAGAAAAATCATTAATTTTATTGATTTTATTTATTTTTTGCATATCATTAAAGGCAAATATAACATTTTAGGAAATATCTATTTCTATTAATTAAAATAATTAAAATTCAAATCAAATAAAATATATTTTTAAACTTTTGATTATTTTAATTAACTGTTTGAATCAAAATTAAATAAATTCATTTATGAGCTATTGATTATTTTTGTTGATTATAATTACCTGCTCTTTTAAAAAGATTTCTAACTTAATTACTTATACTATAAATAGTCTCCTCTATCGTACTAACAGGGGACAACTAACCCTTACTAACAAATACCTCTATCACATTACACGATCAAACAACCATTTAACAAAATTATAAGCTTCAATCTCAAACCACCACCATCAACGACAGAACAAGCACCATGATCTCTGTTCTGTGTCGCCGACCGGACCATTCCCGATGTCACTGCCTCTCCACACCGCGAGTAAGAGGTCGGACGCACCCTGCTACGCAATCACCAATCCACCGGAGATCACTGTTTTGGTAACATTTTTATTCATCATTGATTTGTATTGATTGTTTATCTTTTGATCGGATTGAAGATTTTTTTTTGTGACTGTAAAAGTAAGGTTGTGTTAGTATGGGTAGTGTTTGCTTCTATGGTAAAGTAATCTCACATAAAAAAGAAGCGAAGGAAGAGAAAGTACAGGTTGTTGAACCTTTATGTCATTCCTTATTTACTTTTAGCATATGTTATTTTAATTTTTTTTCTCTAATATAATTGTTATGCCAAGTGTCCAGCTACTATTAGTTGTCCTAAAATTTTGAAAACTACCAAAGAATCAAGAAGGGCGCCGTCCACCATGCTTCAGGTTTCTTGTTTTTTTTTCCTTTTTTTCTATTTTTATTAGTTGTTGTGATTTAAGATTTGCTAATTGGGTTGGGCTTTGATCCCTCCTCTCTTTCCACTCCAATTTAAATTAACACCCCTTTTATCTTTTATTCTATCTAATTACTTATCTTTTATTTACTTAATACACTTATCAATAAAATACAAATAAATAAAAGATATAATTAAATATTAATTAAGATTTTAGGATTAATAACATTAAATTAGGATATTTAGGGTTAATTAGTATGATTCCAATAATTATTAATTAGGGTTATAATATAAAAATTGATTAAATTAATTTAGGAGTTTAATTCAATTAGGTATTAAATATAAAAAATAATCAAATAATCACTTATATAATTATAATTAACAAAATATAATTAGTGTTAGAGTTTAACTTTAGAACAATTAGGCAGGTTTGAATTAGGGATTGATTCTTAAAAAATTGGTTAATATAAATAAAATAAAATAATTTTGGGATAAATTTCGGGATAAATATTGGATAAGGTTATGGGCAAAACCCTAAGATTTTAATGGATAAAAATTTATAGGATAACTATGGGATAATTTAGGGATAACTTTGGGATAAATTTCAGGACAATAAATAGGAATAGATTTTCAGGATTTTATGGATAGAAAAATTAGGGATAAGGGATATAACACCTGGGCTTTTATAATTTCTCTTTTATTTATTTTTAAATAAACTAATAATTAATTTGGGATAATTTTAGGGATAATATGGGATAAAATTCAGGTATAATTTCTAGGGTTTTAAGGGATATAAATTAGGGATAAAATTGAGATAGGGGATACATCTTGTTGCATCTTATTTAATTTATCTTTCTTAATTAAATTAAATTTTCAAATCAAATGGGACAAGAACCTGGGATAAAATGTGGGATAAAACTCTATTATTTTCAAGGGTAAAATCGGGGATAAAATCGGGATAAAGGGTTATGTCTAATACCTAATTATGTCTCCTAACTTATTTTCTTAAATAAATTAAAATACTATTTTTGCATGGGGTAAAAGGGATAAAATCAATTTGAACTCACTTCAAATCGTAAGACCTCTACCCTAGTGTATTGAGGCACTTTTCAAAATCAATTACTTCTCCGCCCCGAGGCGTGAGAATTTTCAAGGGATAAAAACAACCAACCAACCAACATTTTTTAAGAAGAACTACGGTACTCTGATCCCTCGCCTAATGCGAAGGTACATAGGCATAGAGTTGTAAACTCTAGCGAGTACAATTATGACAAATATTTTTGGGTCTCTCGTCCATTTAAAAGTAATACCTATTGTAAATAAATAAATAATAAATAATTAATAAATATTAAAGCAAACACTTTAGAAACACACACTAGCCCTAGAATTATAGGAGGATCCCATTGAGTACAATGGAGGTAAGGGGTTCCTAACACCTTCCCCTTACTTAACTGACTCCCGAACCTAGTCTCTTACTCTTAACTATTAGGTTTTATCATTATTTCCCTATTCCTTAGGAACAAATAAAGGATGGTGGCGACTCTGTCATTTTTCCAACCGCGACAGCTGGCGACTCTGCTGGGGAGTTCTTATACTTTCCCTAAAGAGAGTCCATCCTAACCTTGGGTTTTAGGGTTGTGTTTGTTTCTATGTGTATTTGCTTTACTTTATTTATGTTTATTTATTTATTTATTCACTTTATTCTTTATTATATTATTATACTTGTCATATCATATTGATTGGGATTTTCAAAGGTGTGAAGCCAAAACCCAGGCTTGAGAAAAAATATAAGCTTAAGTAAGGGGTCGTTTTGTCTCGGCCACCGGGGTTTTCATCCCGTGGGGTCTTTGATGACGATTCCGCCCAGAATAGATCAATTCAAAAGGGTTGTCATGAGAAGGCCAGCACTTCTTCGTGATAAAACTTTGAATTCGATCCATGACTCTGGGGACCTCTTCTAGAACCCTCTTAACTTAGGGTGACCTTATGTTATCTGTAAGAACAAAAACTGTTCTACAACAGATTCCAAGATTTTGATGATAACAAAGGATGAAACCAAAAATGGCACTCTAACGAAAAGTTTCTAAGTGTGCAGGACTCTAAACAAAAAGAAAGGAATCTGATTGCGTCATCAGATACAAAATCATATCAGATACAAATTACCAGAAGATCAGAAGCATCTGAAGTAGAAACACGCTCAAGAAGTTCAAACTCTGAGCAAAACCGCAGAATATCAAAAGCATCTGAAGAAGGAGTGCACTCTAGAAGTTCTGATTCTGAACAACGGTATATCATTCCAGAAGCTCTCAGCGTCATCTGAAGACATCATCAGAACTCTTAAAGATTCCCAGAGCCACGCAGACTCTGATATTGGACTTCCTTATAGAAAGAGTAACGACAACTTCAATCTCAAATGGAAAGAAACTATTATTGGAAAGAAGTTATTCAGGGAGACAAAGTTGTTTTGGCAAGAAACAACAGAAGTTATGGCATTAATTCCTATTCAAGATAAATCATCTGCCATCAATTTCAACGGTCCTTTCATCTCTATATAAAGGACATCAAACAGCATTGAGAGACACACCAACGCACATAAACTCTCTCTTCTCTCTATCAATCTTTCATGAAGCTTTTGCTTAGAACGTGAAACATTCTTTTGATCTTACTGTTGTAATATTTGCTTATCCTAGAAGCACTCTAGATTACATTGTCTTTTTATCTATTGTTTTATTTCCTCAAGTGACTATGCGCAGTCTGTATACTTGAGAGGACTAAGAGATCTTTCTCTTAGACGTTGGTTGTAAACTATCTTTCAAGATTAGTGGATTAAGTCCTTGTTGAAGGCGAAATCACCTTGGCCGGGTGGACTGGAGTAGCTTTGTGTTATAAGCGAACCAGTATAAATTCCTTGTGTGGTATTTATTTGAAAAAGCGCTTATTTTCCAAAACAATTCAAACCCCCATTTCTTGTTTTTCTCACCTTCAATTGGTATCAGAGCTTCGGCTCTGTTATTGATTTTCTAATCAAACACTTAATAGTGTAGAGAGATCCAGAACGAGAAAAACCATGGCCCACACAAATGAAAGAGACAGTTACAATGCTAAGCCTCCTGTCTTTGATGGAGAAAAATTCGACTACTGGAAAGATAGAATTGAGAGCTTCTTTCTAGGCTATGATGCTGATCTCTGGGACATTGTCACAGATGGATACAAACCTCCTGTCACAGAGGATGGAGTTGAAGTTCCCAGGAGTAAGATGTCAGATGATTAGAAGCGAGTTTTCAAAAATCATCACAAGGCCAGAACCATACTTCTCAATGCTATATCTTACAACGAGTATGAAAAGATCACCAACAGAGAAACAGCCAAAGACATACTTGACTCTCTGAGGATGACTCATGAAGGAAACTCTCAGGTCAAAGAGACAAAGGCTCTGGTGCTTATCCAGAAATATGAAGCCTTCAAAATGGAGGATGACGAAGCCATATAGGTAATGTTCTCTAGATTCCAAACTCTTATTGCAGGTCTCAAAGTTCTAGACAAAGGGTACACAACTGCAGACCACGTCAAAAAGATAGTCAGAAGCTTGCCAAAGAAGTGGAGACCCATGGTCACTGCTCTAAAGCTGTCTAAGGATCTGAACAATATCAGTCTTGAAGAGCTTGTTAGTTCTCTCAGAAGCCATGAGATAGAACTAGAGGAAGACGAACCTCAGAAGAAGAACAAGTCTGTAGCATTAAAGTCCAGATCTGAAAGACGCAAATCTGACAGAACCAAAGCATTCCAGGCCGAGACAGAAGATGCAGATGACTCTGAACAAGAAGATTCTGATGAGGAAGAAGAATTGTCCCTCCTGACCAGAAGAGTTAAACAACTCTGGAAAAAGAGGAACAACAACTTCAGAAGACCAAGACCCAGAGGGGATCGATCAGAATCAACCTCAAAAGGTAAAACTAACAAAGATATTACTTGCTATGAATGTAAAGAAACAGGTCACTACAGGAATGAATGCCCCAAGTTAAAGAAAGACAGTTCCAGAAAAGAAAGTTTCAAGAAAAATACCTTCAGGACAAAGAAAGGATTAATGGCTACCTGGGATGATAGCGAATCTGACTCATCAGAATCTGACTCTGATGAACAGGCCAATGTGGCATTCATGGCTACCACATCCAGGAACAATTCAGATGAAGAATCTGAAGAGGTATTTTCTGAACTCTCTCGATCTGATCTAGAATCATGCTTGTCAGAAACTCTTAGCTCATATCAGAAATTAAAACAAAAGTTTAAAGCAATAAAAGGCTGTCTTGAAGCTAAATTTGAAGAATGTGGCAAACTTGAGATGACAATTCTAAAACGAGAAGATGAAATCAGATCTTTAACATTACAAAGAGATGGAGCAATTAAACATCGTTTAGAACTGGAAGAAGCGTTATCTTAAGCTCCACAGACTTAAAATACGATAATTTATAAATACGAAGAAGCCTTTCAAGAATTTCTGAAAAATGGGATAGGAAGGAGTGTTATGGCATCCATGATTTATGGAGTCAGTCAAAACAATAAAAAGGGAATTGGGTATGATCCTAAGGAAGATAAAACTTCTATTAGTGACCAACACAAATCTCCTTTTTCATATCACTACACACACACACACAAGAACAAAAATTTGAAAATGCTAGAAAACCCAAGGTTATAAGAAACTCTGGGAAAACTAATCAGAAAGGACCCAAGAGACTCTGGGTACCAAAAGATAAGATTGTTTATGTTGCAGATATCCTATGCAGCAAAGTTCAAACACCAGTCATGGTACCTGGACTCTGGATGCTCGCGACACATGACGGGAAGAAAGTCTATGTTCCAAAGCCTGGAACTTAAAGACGCTGGATTCGTAGGCTTCGGAGGAGATCAGAAAGGAAGGATCAGAGGCTCCGGAGCTATTGGTAATGGTACTCTTCCCTCTATATCTGATGTGCTTTATGTAGAAGGATTAATGCATAATTTGTTATCCATAAGTCAATTAAGTGATAACGGTTATGATGTAATCTTTAATCAAAAAACATGTAAAGCCATAAATCAAAACAATGGTTCTGTCCTATTCACAGGCAAGAGGAAAAACAATATTTATAAAATTAATCTTTCTGATTTAAAAGAACAAAATGTAAAATGTCTGATGTCTGTTCACGAAGAGCAATGGGTATGGCATAGACGCTTGGGCCACATTAGCATGAGAAAACTATCTCAGCTAAATAAACTCGAGTTAGTTAGAGGTCTACCTAAACTGGAGTTCTCTTCAGATGCTCTATGTGAAGCATGTCAGAAAGGAAAATTTTCAAAAACATCTTTCAAAAAGAAAACTATTGTTACTACCTCTAAGCCTCTGGAACTTCTTCACATTGATTTATTTGGTCCTGTGAAAACAGCATCAGTCAATGGAAAGAAGTACGGACTAGTTATTGTTGATGATTTCAGTCGCTGGACATGGGTGAAATTCCTCAAACACAAGAGTGAGTCTCACTCTGTATTCACTAGTTTCTGCTCCAAAGTGCAAAAAGAATTTGACTCTAAAATCATCAGAGTCAGAAGTGATCATGGTGGGGAATTCGAAAATAAATCCTTTGAGGAATTATTTGACTCTAATGGAATATCCCATTATTTCTCCTGCCCTAGAACTCCACAACAAAATGGAGTTGTAGAGAGGAAGAATAAGACTCTCCAAGAGATGGCCAGAACTATGATCAACGAAACTAATGTGGCTAAGCACTTTTGAGCCGAAGCTGTCAATACAGCGTGTTACATTCAGAATAGAATCTCTATAAGACCTATTCTGGAAAAGACTCCCTATGAACTGTGTAAAGGAAGGAAACCAAACATTTCATATTTCCATCCATTTGGATGCTCTTGCTTTATTTTAAACACTAAAGAACATCTGAACAAGTTTGATTCCAAAGCACAGAAAGGTATTATGTTAGGATACTCAGAACGCTCTAAAGGCTACAGAGTATACAACACAGAAACCAAAATTATGGAAGAATCAATTCATGTCAGATTTGACGATAAGCTTGACCCTGAAAAGTCAAAGCTAGTTGAAAATTTTGCAGATTTAGAAATCACTCTTGCAGGATCTGATAAAGCTCCAGAAGCAACTGCCACTCAGAACTCTAACGAAATTCATTCTCCAGTAATCCCAAAGAAAGCTAAAAGTCACATCAACGTATCTGAAGATTTGATTCTGGGTAACAAGGACGAACCTGTCAGAACCAGATCTACCTTCAGGACCTCTGAAGATACACCTCTGGGACTAGTGTCTCTGATCGAGCCTACGTCCTGTGATGAAGCACTTCAAGATAACGACTGGGTTTCAGCCATGCAAGAAGAACTAGATTAATTCACAAAGAATGATGTCTGGGATCTTGTTCCCAAGCCCAGAGGCACTCACGTCATTGGAACCAGATGGGTATTCAGAAACAAGCTGAATGAGAAAGGAAAAGTCGTCAGAAACAAAGCTCGACTGGTAGCTCAAGGTTACAGTCAACAAGAAGGAATTCAAATTAATCAAACTCCAGAAGTCACGTACGTGCATCAAAGCAAATACATAAAAGATGTTCTGAAGAAATTTGACATGGCTGAATGCAATCCTGCAAAGACTCCCATGCATCCAACATGCATTCTTGAAAAGGAAGAAGTCAGTAAAAAGGTTTGTCAGAAGCTCTATCGTGGTATGATAGGCTCCCTTCTCTATCTGACTGCTACTCGACCTGATATTCTCTTTAGTGTCTGTATCTGTGCCAGATTCCAATCAGATCCTAGAGAAACTCACTTAACAGCAATTAAGAGAATTTTTAAATATCTGAAAGGAACTCCTAACCTGGGCCTGATGTATGAGAAAACATCAGAGTATAGACTTTCGGGTTACTGTGATGCAGATTATGCAGGAGATAGATTGGAACGAAAAAGCACCTCTGGAAATTGTCAGCTCCTAGGAAACAATCTGATATCCTGGGCCAGCAAAAGACAGTCAACCATCGCTCTATCAACTGCAGAAGCAGAATACATCTCAGCATCACTGTGCACTACTCAGATGCTCTGGATGAAGAATCAGTTAGAAGATCTGCAAATCTTCGAGAGTAACATTCCTATCTTTTGTGATAATACTGCTGCCATTTGCCTAAGTAAGAATCCCATTTTACACTCCAGAGCTAAGCACATTGAAATAAAACATCATTTTATCAGAGACTATGTTCAGAAAGGGATAGTAACATTGAAGTTCATTGATACAGATCATCAATGGGCAGATATCTTTACTAAGCCTTTAGCTGAAGATAGATTTCTTTTTATCCTAGAAAATCTGAACATTCAAAGTTGCCCTGAATAAATTGTGCCTCTGAAGATGTAAAATGAGACTCTGACATAAACAAATGGGGTTCTGCCTCTGACTCTGATACTTCTACCAAGTTAAGAAGATATTTGAGTTAGAAATCTCCAGGAACCAATCCCTTGGTATTCCTGAAGATCAGATACATCAAACCACGTGGAGCACGTAGCGTCTAACCTTGGAACTTCTAGACAGCTGTCAAGAAGAAATTCAAAGGGCAGAGGTTTGAGATCTCCTCGAGCAGTGTGCATAATGTTGGGATTAGACATTCATTAATGAGCCATAATCATTTCTCCCTCTAAGCGTGCTTACTTGATTTTTGTGCTAACGCTGATTTGTGTGTCGTTTTGCATGCGTATTGTTTAGGGTATTTAAACACTCCTCTCACACTTCACACACTCTTCATTCTCACTCACTTTCTCAAACCAGTTCTCTGAAGCATTTCTGCAAGCAGTTCATCTTCATCTCGTTCTTCATCAACAATGGATGCTCAACAACAATCAGTTTTCAACTATTCTCAACAAATGGAATCCAGCAACACAACCTAAAGCACAAGCATTCCCACTCCAACAGTTACAGGCGTAACTATTACACCAGTTTACAAGGAGCCTCATATACTTGATCGTGAAGCTCATATAAACCTTGCAACTCCTTTTGAGAAACTGGATGTTTTGTGTGAATCACTGGTAGATTTCAACAACATGAAGAGGAATGGAGTAGACCTAACTGAAGAACTCCGTCAACAAGGTTGGGAAAACTACTTTCAACGGCTCTATGGCCCTGTTTACCCAAACCTCATCAAAGAATTCTGGAGATTTGCTGACGCTGACGACAACTTCATAGTTTCCTTTGTATTGGGGGTCAAAATAGTGATTACTGAAAAATCAATTGCCTCATTGCTGAACATGGAGAAGGCTGGAGGAAGAAGGATTTACAACATCAATCCTAGGGCAAGGTACATTGCTCAGGAAATCAACCCCACCATCTTCAAACTCAACACAGAAGGCAATCCATCAAAGAACAAAGAACTTCATCAGAACCTCCGAGTATGGCTCAAGATCATTCTGGGTACCATTCATCATCGCCCAGCATCAAATTCATCAGACTACATCAATACAGATCAGAAATGTATTATGTATTGCATTCACAAGGTTTTGAAGTTATGCCTCCCAGCACTACTCTTCAAATATCTCAGAGACTCCGTACGGGAGACCAGAAACAACATGAAACCCAGAACCTACATCCCTCTGGGGAGACTTCTCTCTGACGTATTAATAGAAAATGGGCTCGTAGACCATCTGGAGAAGAACAAACTCATGGAAGATTTGGCAATAGATACTGGAAGGCCTCTGAACTCCAGAAATCTGAAGAGCATGGGAATTCTGAAGAAGGTTCTAGTCAAACCCACGCTGGACACCTCTTGGGACGCTTTAAAAGATCAGAGGAAGATGCCACATGGTCTCGCAAGATTCTACAAGAATGAACCCAGAGCGGCAATCCTCCACTATCTCCAACGTCTGAAGGATGAAGGAGTAGACATCTCAGACTTCAGACTAGATGATATGTTAGATTCAGAATCAGACTTCGTTAAGTTCAAAAGAGGTCCATCTGAAAAGAAAGCTTCAAGAGCAAAGAAAGCAAGGCTAGGAGAATCTTCTGAATCAAGACCTCCAGCGCCTCTACAAGAATCCTCTGGTAAGTCTGCCCCTATTATTCCTTCTGAACCATTTTTGGCTTCCTCTACTCCTCTCCCATCACCAATCTCCACCCCATCTGAAACCCCTCCTTCTACAACCAGAACCTCACAACCTTTACCAAAATTCAATCTTGCCCATACCTCTTTACCACCTTCAGAAGCCGAAGAATTAAATCAAACCACTTCCTCATCCACAGCCCCAGAATCACCTCCCTACTTCACCATTTCCTCAGATACAGAACACTCTGACCCAACTTCTCCAACCCTAGCCCAACTTCAGGCTCAAAACTTTGCCTCTCAACAACCAACCCAACCTCCACCTGAAGCAACTTCACCACAACCAACCATCACTCTTTCTGTAGTTCAACCCTCTGACCTTCATACCTCTGACACTATCTCTCCAAACCCTTCTGCTGAACCTGAACCTGAACCTGAATCTGAATCTGAACCTGAATCTGAATCTGAACCTGAACTTGAACCTCAAACACTAAACCTAAGCCTTCCAACCTCTCCACCTCAAACATCTGATCTTGAACATTCCTTACCTACCCTGGAGGAAGCCATTATGCTGTTCGCAGAGGCTTCAGTACAAAAGGTCAAGTCTCTGACCATAAACTCTGGCATCAGTGATGATCCTGACTCTGTAAGGACACACTGGAACAGAGTCATTGGTTGGATGACTTCTGAGGCTTTCAAACTAAAGCACATCTCTGAGCAAGTCAGAAACGACTTCATCAGAGATGCTGAGGCAAGACTACAGGAGAGACTTGCCAGAGAAGCTGAAGAAGAAGCCAGAAGGCAAGAAGAAGAAAGAGCTCGACAAGCAGAAATCCTAAGGGCCAAGGAAGCTGAAGCCAAAGCACTTGCTACTGCTGCTGCTGAAGTTGAAGCACTAGCTGCCACTGAAGCTGAAGCACAAGTTGCTGCTGAAGCACAGAATGCCTTGACTCAGGGGGAGTCCTCTTCTGTCATTCCTATGGTTCTCAAGACACTTGAAGAACTTCAGAAAGACCAGAAGGAACTCAGAGCCAGAATGGATAAACAGGACACCGTCAATGATAATATTCAGAACATGCTGGCTCAACTGCTTTAGAGAATGCCTCCTCCTCCCAACCCTTAGGCACTTAAGATCTTTTATTTGTTGCCTTGTTTTCCTTGTTTCTGATGTTTGTTTCTCTCGTCCTTATCTCTGTTGTCTGTTATCTGGATATATAAAATGTTGTTTCTTGATTATTTTTGTTTAAGTCTTTTTGATTCTGACAAAAAGGGGGAGAAATCAAATATAGCTCTAATGAAAAATTGCCTAATTCCTTAAGCACTCTGCAACATACTTTTCTTAAAAATAAATTTCTAACATTGGACTTAAGAAATTGCAGAAGGTATCGAAACTTCATTGCTTGGAAGCTCTGGTAAGAACTTCTGAACTCCCTAGCCCATCTCAGGGGGAGCTCACTTCTATCTGATCTGATTCTTTTAATGTTTCATCTGCTAATTGAGTTTGTTTTGTCATCATCAAAAAGGGGGAGATTATAAGAACAAAAACTGTTCTACAACAGATTCCAAGATTTTGATGATAACAAAGGATGAAACCAAAAATGACACTCTAACGAAAAGTTTCTAAGTGTGCAGGACTCTAAACAAAAAGAAAGGAATCTGATTGCGTCATCAGATACAGAATCATATCAGATACAAATTACCAGAAGATCAGAAGCATCTGAAGTAGAAACACGCTCAAGAAGTTTTAACTCTGAGCAAAACCGCAGAATATCAGAAGCATCTGAAGAAGGAGTGCACTCTAGAAGTTCTGATTCTGAACAACGGTATATCATTCCAGAAGTTCTCAGCGTCATCTGAAGACATCATCAGAACTCTTAAAGATTCCCAGAGCCACGCAGACTCTGATATTGGACTTCCTTATAGAAAGAGTAACGACAACTTCAATCTCAAATGGAAAGAAACTATTATTGGAAAGAAGTTATTCAGGGAGACAAAGTTGTTTTGGCAAGAAACAACAGAAGTTATGGCATTAATTCCTATTCAAGACAAATCATCTGCCATCAATTTCAACGGTCCTTTCATCTCTATATAAAGGACAGCAAACAGCATTGAGAGACACACCAACGCACATAAACTCTCTCTTCTCTCTATCAATCTTTCACGAAGCTTTTGCTTAGAACGTGAAACATTCTTTTGATCTTACTGTTGTAATATTTGCTTATCCTAGAAGCACTCTAGATTACATTGTCTTTTTATCTATTATTTTATTTCCTCAAGTGACTCTGCGCAGTCTGTATACTTGAGAGGACTAAGAGATCTTTCTCTTAGACGTTGGTTGTAAACTATCTTTCAAGATTAGTGGATTAAGTCCTTGTTGAAGGCGAAATCACCTTGGCCGGGTGGACTGGAGTAACTTTGTGTTATAAGCGAACCAGTATAAATTCCTTGTGTGGTTTTTATTTGAAAAAGCGCTTATTTTCCAAAACAATTCAAACCCCCCTTTCTTGTTTTTCTCACCTTCATTATCAACCTGCAAAGGTCGTTACTAAGGTCCCGCCTAGACGAGATTTATCCCGAAGGATTACCGTAGGAAGGCTTGCTCCTTCTCATGGTAAAACAAGGGTATAATCCATGACCCTAGGACTATTATCTTACCCAAAGCTTTATATCCTACGAGTGAGGGGATTGGGTAGTCTAAGCCTAGATCTGACATATCATAAGGAATCTACCCTTAACTAGGTCATGCTTGCATATTACCTTACATATCCTTAAAATTGTTTGGGTTTCCGATGCCGATCATTATCCATATCTATATGGAGCCTTCTTAAACAAGGCGTCCTTATATTTGGCATTATCCTGAAACCCATGTGGGTTCTCCTATCTGTCATTATCCTAATATGACACTTGCATTGCATCTAAAAGAAATTTTTTAGCATACCTTAAAAATTTAAAATTAAAAAAAAGAAAAAAATATTTTTGCATACACATGCATTTGCATGCATACACATACATTTGCATATCCTTTCCGCTTTTGCCCTCATCCGACTATCATCCAGCTAGCAGACTTCCTGATACTCACGAACAAACTCGAAGAACGTCTCAAGAAGTTATAAAGGGACTCAAGAAGGTAAAGTACCATTGAAGAGAGTAGGTAACCCTTCGCCATGCAAGCTACGACCTACCTAGAGCCTCAAATACAACCTTGGATGATGATGCCTCAACAAAGTCTGCAATAGTATCTACTTTAGCAACAGCCTCATGCGCCCCATCAATCACGACAAAGGAGGTTTAGAAAGAACTTGGATCCTATACCAAAGTCTTATGATAAATTGTTAAAGCCTTTGCTCAGAGGTGCCCTAGTGGAACTACAACTGAATGATCTTCCTCCTCGTCCATATCCTACAAGTTATGACGAGAATTCCCAATGTGAGCACATAGTCCAAGACTTGATCGACAACAAGCAATTGACTTCCAAAAAAGGAGTCCCATTGTTAAACAGTCACCCCTTATCTTTATAAGTGGGAGAACTTCAAGAGGTGTTGCCTAAATCCGGTAGGATCAACAATGAAGCTTGTCCCTAAGATCAATAGACTTTATCATTTCTAAGTTGTAATCTCTTTTTTGCTAAGGGTTGTTTGTATTTAAAAATTGTACTCTTTGAAAAGTAATTTCAATAAAATGAGCATGCCCGTTTTTTGGATTGATCCATTCGCTTTCACTTTGTCTTATTCCATAAAAAAATCAAAAATTTCCATTTCACTTTTACCTCTTAATAAACTTAAGAGGAGAATGATGTAATAAATAACTGAATTTGCTGAGTATGCTTTTAATAGTAAGACCTGGTTGATGATATAAGGCATTGTTTCGCTTCCCCAAACACTAGAGAAATAAGGAGTTAATCCGTAGTCAACCCCCTCGAGCCAGAAGTTGGTGTTTCTTTTTCTATTCATAAAAACCCTTAATATTAACCAGGGGAAGGGTAGTTTCAATTAAGTCAATAATGCATTATAGTCTCAAGAGAACTATTCCATAATCACATCAGTAAGAGGTTCAAGCAACATCTTCCTTACACCATTCAACATCGAGGAAGCAATGAGGACAAAGCTAGCAATAGCTAACATGGCAGTCACAACCTTCAAAATCAAAAGTAAATATCACAAGAGTTGTTTCAAAAAAGAAGCCCTCTAAGTCAAAAATAAAACCTAAAAATTTGACTTAGGCAAAAGTTAGGGCATCGTGTTTAAAAAAAAAACCCGCTAAGTCAAAAACCAAAACGGAGTTGACTTAGGCAAAAGTTAGGGCATCCCAATGGACCAGAATTCAAAAGAATGGTTCCATGCAAAAATAGGGATTAAAAAGAAAGAAAGAAAAAAGGAAATAATCTTGTGAGTGAAAGTAGGTGGCAGCCACATCAAGAATCTCATTAGTGCTTGAATCATTATATCCATAATCATTATCAAAATTCTCTTGTAGACTAAATGCATTCGTTGAAGTAATTGGATTTAGGAATGAAGATCATCAAGGAGAAGGGGTGGGTCTTAATAAAAATTTGAGCCTTACATCTTTTGTTTCATAAACCGTGAACCAGGCCACGTTATAACATTTAAAAGTCCTAATTGAAGCTAGGTTCACTATGAAAGCATACTTGGCAAAATCGTTACACTAACTCCAAATGTTTGTTAAATCATTGATAACCATCTTGTTTTATCACATTTTCACATCTTCATTTGTGCCAACCTCGTGGCCAGATATCATCTGTATACACCATATCCACTTTCCATAACAATTTTTGATTTCAAAAACTTGCATGAGCATGATGTTATAATTACTTTTCAAAAAGAACATTTTTCTCACAAATCAATACTTAGTACCAAGGAAATATCAACAATGGTCTGATCAGGGGCACACCACTTCGAGACATTATGGACTAGGGGCAAGTCACCTAAGGATCCTTCCAGTTAGAGGGAAAATCCTTATAATCACAGGGGCACATCATCTGAAGATCCTATTGATTAGAGGAGAAACCTTTCAATATTTGATACACCTATGTCAAATAACATCCATGACCCTCATAATCAGAGGCATACCTTTCAAGACTCTCATACTGGGGCATACCAACTCAGAGGCATAAAGAGGCCAATCACTCCAAAAAGTCATCTATCCGGGGCATACCTTTCAAAGGTTCAAATATTGGGGCAATTCATATAAAGGTCATATCACAATATTATGGGATCCAAGTTCCTTCTCAGGGTACTCCTCCAGACCCTAATAACCAAGGAGATAATTTTCAAGATTCATTAACTAGGGAAGTCCATATCAAAGTCATACTACATCATGATGGGATCCAAGTTCCTTTTCAGGAAATACCCTCAAAGCCTTTATCAATATGGGACAGACCGCCATAAGGCTTGATCAAAAGAGACCACTTCAAAAGAACAATTCATCTGGGGCAATACCATTCTAAGGGTCGGTTAGTCAAGGACGGATCTCTCCAAGGCTAAAATTACGGCATGACGTCTCAAGTGCATGGTATGGCTAAGCCGCTTCAAATTCATATTAAGGAGAATTTCTTCAAAGACCTAACCGACAGGGGTAACTATGGGATACTCCAGGGACAATCCCTCTCAATACTTTCAAGATGCATGTACAAGATCTATCATAGATCAACAATCGTCAAGTTTCAAACGGGTATTGGGAAGCCATGCTAGCGTAACACCCTACCACCTTTTGACAAAATAACTTGGTTACACAAACAACCTCTCTAATCCCTAACAGTCCACGACCCACCACAGGGGCACTTGTGGAAACATTCAAATCATTGTCATGCATTAATCATGTCGCTACGCTCTAGCGTCAAAACCATTCATATCATCTCATTCATATAGCATATTCCCATATCATGAATCTAACATCTACGCATGCCCAATCTTACTTGGCACCACACAAAAGCCTAATCTTACTTGGCACCTATATCCTAAAAGCCCAACCTCATTTGACATTCACCCTAAAAGCCCAACTTTGATTGGAATCTCACAAAAGCCCAACCTTGCTTGGCACTCAATACCTACAAATGGCCCAATCTTCAGCGGTGCAACCCGAGACTAATACATCATGTGCATCAATCATTGCGTTAATACATCATATCACACATAGAATATCCATTAATATGGATCATTATACCATACAAACACTAAACATGCATAAATGACACAACATAACATGCATACATAACATAAATACATAACACAAAATGAGACTCAAGACTCATCGTGAGAGTCTGGATATCCCCAGCTAATCGATGATAAATCTCTATCCAAGCTTCTCCCGAGCTCTTTTTTCATTGTACACCCAGTGGGTTAGTCTTAAGGAAAATTCCCCCGCAAGTATCCTTGGAACTCATTCTCCAAGCTGAAAATACTTAGCAGCATTGTCCCCAGTATGCCCTAATGGTATACAATTCCTTTACCAGATCCTTGCAGGGATTTCTTAGGGCTTTCTCCAACACTCGCGCTCCTTAGGAAACCTCGCCTGGAAGCATATTTCCTAATAGACAGTCATCTTACATAACACCAGTCTTCCCCATTAGGGACATCGAGTTCTTTTGTCAATCTACTTTTATTCACGTCTTCTTAGAGAACTCCTCAATAAAAGTCCTAACACCATTGTCACTTTGCTTCTTACACCACTGTTCACTTTGGTTCTTACACTATTGCCACTCAGTCACTTCGGCTCTTACACCGTTGTCATTTACTCACTGTGGGTTTTACGTCGTTTTCATCCAGTCATTTTGGTTTTTACGTTGTTTATCAATTCATTTGTACGGTTTCTTATACCGTTTGTCATTTCAGTTTACGGTTCTTCTAACGTTGTTACTTCTTTTAGTTCTTATACCACTATCACTATTCTCGGGGTTTTACAACAATGATAATTTATTTAGCATCGATTCTTATATCGAGGGTGATTGAATTCTCAATCCCCAGCTATACAAGTACAATTCCCAAGCAATAATGCTTATTGGGCTTCCCCAATAAGTAACCATCTCCATAGAGCCTTTTCAATAAAGGACTTTCCCAACAAACTCACTCACCGTGAGTTGTCAGAGGAATATATCCATTAGTCTGTCATCCTGAATGATTGTTATCAACTATTGAGCGGGTATTCACCTCTTACATCTCCAGCTTATTAACTTATCTCATACGAGGGATATGTTCCATCAAATGCACCAGGGTTTTATCAAAGGGTTACACCGGGGTTTTTCAAGGGGTTCCACCAAGGGTTTCATTAAAGAGCTTTTACCAGGAGTTCCAATAGGGGTTTCATCAGAAGTATAGAGGATTTTCATCAATAGGTTATACCAAGGGATTTTATCAAAGGAGTTTTATCAAAGGGGTTCAATCAAGGGGTTTTCATCAGAGATTATCCGCCGAGGGTTCACTGGGGTTTTACCAAGAAGTTTCAACAAAGTGTTAATATCAAAGGGGTTTCAGCATGGATTTATCAAAGGGTTTCACCGGAATTTTCTGTCAAAGGGTTCCGCCAGAATTTTATCAAGGGATTTTATCAAAAGGATTTTTTCAAGGGATTTTATCAAAAGGGTTTATCTAGAATGTCATCAAAAGATTCCATCAAGGGGTTCTTCCAGAATTTTACCAAGGGGTTCCATCTCAGAGTGATCGGGGTATCAGTAGAGTACTACCCGATTCCTGTAAAATGATCGGATGATCATGGGAATCGTATGCAAGTTTCACCTAGAAGGGTTAAGATTGATCAAAAAGGGTTTCATTAATAGGTTTCATCAAAGGTATTAAGGGTTTCAACATGGTTTTATAAAAGGGTTCCACTAGGATTCCACCAGGTTTACACTGTGGGTTTCACTAAGGATTTTATCAGGGGTTTCATCAAAGGAATCTATCAGGAGTTTCATCAAGGGGTTCTATCAAAGGGTTTCACCAGATTTCTATCAAGGGGTTTCATAAAGGGATTTCATCAAAAAGGTTTTATAATGGGTTTCATCTAGGGATTCTATTCGAAGTTTCATCAAAAGTTTCCATCAAGGGGGTCTACCAGAACTTTCTCAAGGAGTTTCACCAGAATATCACCAAAGGGGTTTCATCCAGAGTGATTGTGATATCACTAAAGTCCTACTCGACTCCAGTGACATGATCAGAGGATCATAGGCAAATACCACCCAGAGAGGTTGAAACTGATCATCAGGGATTAATCAAGGGGTTCCATCAGGAATTCGTCAAAGGGTTTCATTAGGGTTTTACCATCAGATGTTCCATTAGAAGTTGTATCAGGGGTTTCATCAAGAGTTTTGCAAAGGGCTTTATTATGAGTTTTATTAGGGGTTCTGCCAAGATTTTATCAAATAACGATCGGAGGATCGTCAAAGTCCTACCCAATTTCAATAACATGATCGGGTGATTATAGGAATTGAATGCAAATTTCACTTGGATGGTTAATCACCAGGGTATTATTGGGGTTCCATCAAAGGTTGTTCTTGATCCCATTAGAGCATCAAGGATTGTTCAATCATTGTGTACTCCCAGAATCTACTGACTACGTGGTCAAAATTAGGGTCTCTCTCTATATTTAATCATCTTCCCTATGAGAAGATGAAGGCTCAACGTCATCATCCTCTCAGTTTGAAGCTGATTAAATAGGGGCAGCTGTCGTACCCCAAATTTTGACCACCTTTTCATTTTTATTTTCAGCCGACACTAACACATCCAGAGCATACCAGTCATCCGGTCAAATGACCTAAAAAGTCAAAGGGAGACCATTTTAATTTTTTTTTAGTCCCTCTTAGGAGTTGATTTTAGTTTAGGGGTATTATTTAAAATTTTGAAAAATAAAAAAACATAACTTGTAGGACCATGCTAAAAAGGGTATTACTATTAAAATTTAGGAAAGTTAGTAGGGTTAGTAATCAAGATAATATGTCTTATTTAAAAAAACAATCAATTAATTAGGGATAGTATTTACTTAATAAAAATATAAATTGATAAATTTATAGAGATTTTAATATTATTAATATAATTAACTTTCATTAACATATTAGTATCATGGTTCCCTTATATTTCAATTTAATATATTGGCTTGTTTGGTAGAAGAGTATGTGAAAGATGTTATAATGGAGTGGTCTTGAGTTCAAGTCCTACCCTTCCCATATTTTATCATTTTTTTTTCTCTTATTTATTTCATACTTCTACTTCCTTTTTTATGTGCAAAATATCAAATAAATTGTATTTTTTCTATTAATTTTCGTATTTTTAATTAGGCATTAAAAAAAATTTACTTTTTCGATTTTAATTAAAAAATGGTCAAAATATCATAAAATCAAAAGATTTGAAAATATTTTGTTCCCATTTTATTTTAGGATAGCAATCCAATGTCATAAATTAGTAATTTAATTTTTAATTTAAAAAAATATAAAATATATTTAGAGATTTTTATCCCTTTTTATATTATTTCATTTTTAGGATAATATTTTTATTTTTTGGAAAGAATTAACATGAGTAATTAAATAAAGCAAAAAAAATAAAAAAAATAAGTTTATTGCCTAATTTTCGTTTTTCTTTTTAATCAAGTTTTAAATTATTTTTTTTAGTTTTATATATTTTAATTTAAGAAACTCAGAAAAATCATTAATTTTATTGATTTTATTTATTTTTTGCATATCATTAAAGGAAAATATAACATTTTAGGAAATATCTATTTCTATTAATTAAAATAATTAAAATTCAAATCAAATAAAATATATTTTTAAACTTTTGATTATTTTAATTAACTGTTTGAATCAAAATTAAATAAATTCATTTATGAGCTATTGATTATTTTTGTTGATTATAATTGCCTGCTCTTTTAAAAAGATTTCTAACTTAATTACTTATACTATAAATAGTCTCCTCTATCGTACTAACAGGGGACAACTAACCCTTACTAACAAATACCTCTATCACATTACACGATCAAACAACCATTTAACAAAATTATAAGCTTCAATCTCAAACCACCACCATCAATGACAGAACAAGCACCATGATCTCTGTTCTGTGTTGCCGACCGGACCATTCCCGATGTCACTGCCTCTCCACACCGCGAGTAAGAGGTCGGACGCACCCTGCTACGCAATCACCAATCCACCGGAGATCACTGTTTTGGTAACATTTTTATTCATCATTGATTTGTATTGATTGTTTATCTTTTGATCGGATTGAAGATTTTTTTTGTGACTGTAAAAGTAAGGTTGTGTTAGTATGGGTAGTGTTTGCTTCTATGGTAAAGTAATCTCACATAAAAAAGAAGCGAAGGAAGAGAAAGTACAGGTTGTTGAACCTTTATGTCATTCCTTATTTACTTTTAGCATATGTTATTTTAATTTTTTTTCTCTAATATAATTGTTATGCCAAGTGTCCAGCTACTATTAGTTGTCCTAAAATTTTGAAAACTACCAAAGAATCAAGAAGGGCGCCGTCCACCATGCTTCAGGTTTCTTGTTTTTTTCCTTTTTTTCTATTTTTATTAGTTGTTGTGATTTAAGATTTGCTAATTGGGTTGGGCTTTGATCCCTCCTCTCTTTCCACTCCAATTTAAAGAAAATTTTACCTTGTACCCCTACAATTAACCCCATACCCCTACAAAAATTTAAAAATTCCCATTTTACCCTTAATTGGTTTTAACCAATTTACCATTTCATTTTTACCATTCGGTTGAAAATTGCAAAAATTACACTTTCACACCCCTCGCACCGGAACTCCTGCAAAAAGACTTCCGGTATGTATTTTTCCAAACCGGAAGACTTTAGGAAAGACTTCCGGAACACAAAAAAAGCAAACCGGAACACTTAAGGAAAGAGTTCCGGTTCATATAAAAAAAATTTTCAAAAAAATTTGCATACCGGAACTCTTCTCCAAAGAGTTCCGGTATGCATTATGTGTGTTCCGGAAGTCTTTCCTAAAGTCTTCCGGTACGTTTTTTTTTAATTTTTTTAATTTTTTTTTTTTACAGAAATGGAAAATCTTCCCAAAATATGTGTAGATACTACTGATGCGTTTATGACGACGGAAAGATTTGGTACACGAGAAGAGGTTATCAGATGGATTAAAAAGGTTGAAATCGACAATAAAGTAACTGTTATTATCAGTCGTTCAGATACTGAAACGGGGAAGAGAGGGAGAAGTAACAAAATAATATTTGGTTGTGATAAAGGTGGGAAACACAAGATTAGTGATAGTGGTACCCAAAGTGCGTCCAAGAAATGTGGATGTCCATTTAAAATCAGGTCGACTCCGGCGAAAGATGGATATGGTTGGAAGATTGATGTAAAATGTGGGTTACATAATCATGGTTTACTTGATAGATTAGAAGGTCATTCATTTATTGGTAGGTTGACCACAGATGAGAAGCAACATGTCGCTGATTTGGCAAAGAGACATGTAGCACCTAGAAACATTTTGCTTTCCTTGCAAGACAAGTTTCCTGAGAATGTCACTCGGATTACGCAAGTATACAAGCATAAGAGTGTGATAGAAAAAGAGATAAGAGGTCCAAGGAGTGAGATACAACATTTGTTTAAGCTTATTGAGGATGCAGGATATGTGTATTGGAGTAGAAAACAGGATGACTCGGAAGTGGTGAGAGAGATATTTTGGGCACATCCTGATTTAGTTAAGTTGTTGAATATATTTCCGATTGTGTTAGTTATGGATAGCACCTACAAGACAAACAAATATAGACAACCTTTGTTTGAAATTGTTGGCATGACATCGACTGAGTTGACTTTTGCTGTTGGATTTGCGTATATGGAGTCTGAGCAAACAGAGAATTTTTGCTGGGTACTGGAGAAATTAAAAGAGTTGTTTGTGAAGAAAGACATGTGTCCACAAGTGATTTTGACAGATAGAGATCTTGCTTTGATGAAAGCAATTGAAGTTGTGTTTCCCAACTCGATTAATTTGCTATGTAGATTTCACATTAACAAAAACGTTGGTGCCAAATGCAAACAACATGTGGTGAATGACCTGCAAAAGACGATAGACACATTATGGATGGAAGTTGTCTGGGCTAGTGATGAGGTTGAGTATGGTCAGCGGTTGCATCAACTTGAGCAAGCATGTGTTGATTATAGTGGATTTATTAATTATGTGAAAGACACATGGTTGACTCCACATAGGCATAGATTTGTTGGAGCATGGATTAATCGAGTCCTACATTTGGGTAACACAACGACTAATCGGTACGTCTTATAATTTTGTATGTGTTATTTTTATATCTGATATTATTTTTATGTTTTTTTATGTGTTATTTTGAATATCTGATATTTTTAATATTTGATATTTTCAATATCTAATGGTATTTTTTATATCTGATATTTTTAGGGTTGAATCTGCTCATTGGAAGTTAAAGCAGATGTTAGGAAACAGTATAGGTGACATGGTCAAATGTTGGGAAGCCATGAATAACAACTTGAGGTTACAACTGGGAAACATTAGAGCTTCATTTCAAAAGAGTTTTTACGAAGTTGAGCACGCGCACGTAAGTCCCTTTTATGGTTATTTGCGTGGTTCCGTATCTCGAGCTGCTTTGAGACGTATTGCTGAAGAGTTATTGAGAGTTGATTATGTTGGAACTAACAGGCAAATATGTGGTTGTACTCTTAGAACATCCATCCAAGTCCCTAAACAGGAGGAGGTATCGTGCCTCTACAAGTGTAAAGGTCTTATCAGCAAATATGGTGGAACCCACCAACATCAATAGATATGCTCTAGTCGCATATGCACAGCTGGAAGCAGCCCTATGATGTACGAATATATCATATAACCACTCCAACTTGTAATACGACCCCCTGCAGCTCCGAACATGTGACTGTGCCTGACCCTGTGACACTCCTAGGTAGTCAACAACAAGTTCAACAACTAGCTCTTCAGTCACATCCTGAGGACTCCAAAAGATACCCCTAATGGGCAAGTGAAGTAGACATGCGGCATCATCTAAAGTAATGCTCATTTCACCAAACGGCATGTGAAATGAAGATGTCTCTAGATGCCATCTTTCCACAAATGCAGAGACAAGATTTGTGTCTATCTTGTTCAGACTCGTTCTCTGCAGTGAAGCTAAACCGGATCTAGATACCCAACTCTCCATCTGTGGTGGAAGAGCCAATGGAACCCTAGAAGTCAACTTCAGTCCATGTCCGGCAACCTTCAACTCTTTCTTTGGTCCTCTTTCCTAAAAACAATTAAAACACATATTAGAAAACAAATTATAAAATATTCAACTATTATTCATTTTCAAATATAGCCTGTTTACTTACCTCACCGAACCATATATGTCGAGCAACATGATGCTCGTACTTCACCAAAAGAGACGTATCGTACGGCCCTCCTGGATATCCAGTCGGCTCAGCTACAGCTGCAGATGAAGATGCACCCCGGTCTAACGTGCGGACTGGAATCCGGCCATCTGCACCTCTTCTTCGAACCACTGCAAAAATAATGTTAAAAAAAATAATTAAAAAAAAAAAAAAAAAACGTACCGGAACACTTCCAAGAAGAGTTCCGGTTAGCAAAAAAAACAAAAAGCCTTCCGGAACACTTTCTTAAAGAGTTCCGGTATACATCAACCAAACCGGAAGTCTTGAAGAAAGTGTTCCGGTATACAAGTATATAAACCGGAAGACTTTCTAAAAGACTTCCGGTTCAGTGTCCATTATAGACAACAAACCGGAACTCTTTAGAGAAGTGTTCCGGTATACAAATATCCAAACCGGAAGACTTACTCTTAAGTGTTCCGGTATACAGTGCAAAAACGCCAAATATTTGTCTTCTCCGGAAGTCTTCAACGAAAATGGTAAAAAAATTTTGAAAGGGAAAATATACCCTATTTATATGAGGGTATTTTGGTCAAAAAAAATTTTAATGTAGGGGTATGGGTACAATTGTAGGGGTATAGGGTAAAATTTTCCAATTTAAATTAACACCCCTTTATCTTTTATTCTATCTAATTACTTATCTTTTATTTACTTAATACACTTATCCATAAAATACAAATAAATAAAAGATATAATTAAATATTAATTAAGATTTTAGGATTAATAACATTAAATTAGGATATTTAGGGTTAATTAATATGATTCCAATAATTATTAATTAGGGTTATAATATAAAAATTAATTAAATTAATTTAGGAGTTTAATTCAATTAGGTATTAAATAAAAAAAAAATCAAATAATCACTTATATAATTATAATTAACAAAATATAATTAGTGTTAGAGTTTAACTTTAGAACAATTAGGCAGGTTTGAATTAGGGATTGATTCTTCAAAAATGGGTTAATATAAATAAAATAAATTAATTTTGGGATAAATTTCTGGATAAATATTGGATAAGGTTATGGGACAAAACCCTAAGGTTTTAATGGATAAAAATTTATAGGATAACTATGGGATAATTTAGGGATAACTTTGGGATAAATTTCAGGACAATAAATAGGGATAAATTTTCAGGATTTTATGGATAGAAAAATTAGGGATAAAGGATATAACACCTGGGCTTTTATAATTTCTCTTTTATTTTTTTAAATAAACTAATAATTAATTTGGGATAATTTTAGGGATAATATGGGATAAAATTCAGGTATAATTTCTAGGGTTTTAAGGGATATAAATTAGGGATAAAATTGAGATAGGGGATACATCTTGTTGCATCTTATTTCATTTATCTTTTTTAATTAAATTAAATTTTCAAATCAAATGGGACAAGAACCTGGGATAAAATGTGGGATAAAACTCTATTATTTTCAAGGGTAAAATCGGGGATAAAATCGGGATAAAGGGTTATGTCTAATACCTAATTATGTCTCCTAACTTATTTTCTTATATAAATTAAAATACTATTTTTGCATGGGGTAAAAGGGATAAAATCGATTTGAACTCACTTCAAATCGTAAGACCTCTACCCTAGTGTATTGAGGCACTTTTCAAAATCAATTACTTCTCCGCCCCGAGACGTGAGAATTTTCAAGGGATAAAAACAACCAACCAACCAACATTTTTTAAGAAGAAATACGGTACTCTGATCCCTCGCCTAATGCGAAGGTACGTAGGCATAGAGTTGTAAACTCTAGCGAGTACAATTATGACAAATATTTTTGGGTCTCTCGTCCATTTAAAAGTAATACCTTCTGTAAATAAATAAATAATAAATAATTAATAAATATTAAAGCAAACACTTTAGAAACACACACTAGCCCTAGAATTGTAGGAGGATCCCATTGAGTACAATGGAGGTAAGGGGTGCCTAACACCTTCCCCTTACTTAACTGACTCCCGAACCTAGTCTCTTACTCTTAACTATTAGGTTTTATCATTATTTCCCTGTTCCTTAGGAACAAATAAAGGATGGTGGCGACTCTGTCATTTTTTCCAACCGCGACACAACCATGAATCAAGGGTTTACCGTGATCATGGAGGATAGAGTAGCAAGACATCTGCCATATGGTTCTCATCAAGAGGTATATGGTACAACTTTACTGTCGTGAAGAAAGTCAACAGTCTTCTCGTGTAATCTCTGTAAGGGGACCAGAGTAGGCTGGAGAGTGTTCCAATCACCATTCACTTGATTGATTACCAGAGCTGAATCTCCGAAAATGTCCAAAGTCTTGATTCTCAAATTAATGGCTTGCTCAATACCCAAGATACAGGCTTCATACTCAGCTGCATTATTGGTGCACTCGAAAGTCAGACGAGCGGTGAAAGGCATGTGGGCACCTTTCGGATTTGTAACGACAACACCAATTCCACTTCCTCTGGCGTTGACGGCCCCATCAAACATTAAAGTCCACTTTTCGTCTGGATCAGGTCCCTCTTTAACAACTGGCTCTTCACAGTCTTTCATCTTGAGGAACATGATGTCTTCATCTGGAAAATCAAACTTCATCGGCTTATAATCTTCAACCGGCTGTTGAGCAAGATAGTCTGACAGAATACTCCCCTTGATGGCTTTCTGGGAAGTATACTGGATGTCGTACTCTGTCAGTACCATTTGCCAATGAGCAACTCTTCCGGTGAGAGCTGGCTTCTCAAATATATACTTGACTGGATCCATTTTGGAGATTAGTAAGGTTGTGTGAGACAACATGTATTGTCTCAATCGCTTAGCAGCCCATGCAAGTGCACAACATGTTTTTTCAAGCATTGAGTATCTCGACTCGCAATCTGTGAATTTCTTACTTAGGTAGTAGATGGCATGCTCTTTCCTACCTGTCTCGTTGTGTTGATCGAGAACACAACCCATGGAATTGTCTAGTACTGTCAAATACATAATCAGCGGTCTCCCTGGGACCGGAGGCACAAGGATAGGAGGATTCTGCAAATACTCTTTTATCTTCTCGAATGCCCTTTGACAATCATCATTCCACCTGATAGCCTGATCTTTTCTCAACAATTTGAATATTGGCTCACACGTGGCTGTTAGGTGAGAGATGAACCTTGCAATGTAGTTCAACCTCCCTAAGAAACCACGGACTTGTTTCTCTGTTCTTGGCTCAGGCATTTCCTGTATCGCTTTCACTTTGGCCGGATCCACCTCAATCCCTTTTTTGCTAACAACAAAACCCAGTAGTTTTCCAGATCTCACCCCAAAAGTACACTTGTTCGGATTAAGCCTCAGCTTGAATTTCCTCAAACGCTCAAAAAGTTTCTGCAAATTCACCAAATGTTCTTCTTCTGTCTGAGATTTGACAATCATATCATAAACATAAACCTCGATTTCATGATGAATCATATCATGGAACAGAGTCACCATCCCTCGCTGATATGTTGCTCCGGCATTTTTCAGACCAAACGGCATCACCTTGTAACCGAAGGTGTCCCATGGGGTTATGAATGTTGTCTTCTCCATGTCTTCTGGTGCCATCTTAATTTTATTATAGCCAGAAAAGCCATCCATGAAGGAGAATACCGAGAACTGAGCCGTGTTATCCACCAAAACGTCAATGTGAGGTAAGGGGAAATCATCTTTAGGACTAGCCCTGTTCAGATCCCGGTAGTCAACACACATTCGTACCTTTCCATCCTTCTTAGGTACCGGAACGATATTTGCAACCCATGGCGGATAATTTGTTACTGCTAGAAACCCTTCATCCAACTGTTTTTGTACTTCTTCCTTTATCTTGACAGCCATCTCTGGTCTTGTTCTTCTGAGCTTCTGCTTGACCGGAGGAAAACCTTCTTTGAGCGACAAGCGATGTACCACGATGTCTGTGTCAAGCCCTGGCATGTCCTGATAAGACCAAGCGAAGATGTCAACATACTCTTGCAGCAATTCAATCAACCCCTTCTTCACATTGTCTTCCAAAGCAGCCCCTATCTTGATTTCTCTCTTGGCGTCCTCGGTGCCGAGATTAATCACTTCAACAGACTCTTGATGCGGTTGAATGACCCTTTCCTCTTGTTTTAATAACCTGGTAAGTTCTTCAGGGAGTTCACAGTCTTCATCACCCTCTTCTTCAGCTTGAAAGATTGGATTTTCAAAGTCGATGTGAGCCATAGCAGAACCGTTATCAATAGGATCCGGTGATGTGCATCTGCATGAGTGATGGTGTGTGCTTATGAGTGTGAGAAAAAAAAGTGGAAACTAAACAAAACATTGCCATTTTTTTTGAAAAACTGCAAAAATAGAAAGACAGGGAACAAAATATTTGAATGCAAAAAGACGTCCTTTATTTATGATAAAAAATGCAAGTGTCACATAGATGAGCCCTACAATGAGTCATTATGCCCTGGCGGAACGTAAGACTTGGATATGCATGAATAAACAAAGAAAATTACTCCTCCAGACAAGTGGCTTGGACAATCTCCTCAGAAGATCAATTGTTGAGAACTTCACCCGGGATCCTCGGACGCACCCAGTTATCGATGTCGCAATCACTATCCCCATCTTCATTGTTGACCGCAGAGACTAATTTGACTTCTCCTTCAACCATGTTAACGTTGGCTCCACCATGCTGGGGCATGGGATTGTTGACAACATTAGGAGCTGGTGCAAAGTTAACGGCCTTTGAATCAATGAGGTCCTGAACTACATGCTTAAAAGCTTTGCAGTTCTCAATATTGTGGCCAGGTGCCCCAGAGTGGAAGCTACACCTAGCATTGATGTCATAACCCACCGAAAGCCTACCAATGGGAGGAGCCAGAGTGCGCAACTACACAAGTTGTAGTTGTTGAAGACTAGAAAGCAACTGAGCGTACGACATTGGAAGAGTGTCGAAACGCCGGTCCATCATCCTTAGCCTCGGTTGATAGGCGAGTCTGTTACCCGGTTGTTGTGGTTGGTACTGAGCTGGTTGACGCTGTGGTTGTCGTTGTTGTAGTGGTGCTGCAGTTGGAATGGTCACAGCCGCAACATACGGTTGCTGATGATAGTTCTGAAAGTTATTCCTCCGGTTATCCCTGTTCTGATAAGAAGATATGGCACTTGCATCCCCTTCTATCCTCTTCTGTCCCTGAATGAACGACTTCTTCACCCCTGATGAGGATCCACCTCCACTCTGGGTCTTGTATGTCCTCAGGTAATTCTCCACTCTCTCTCTGGTAGAGACTACATCAGCAAAATTGGAGGCATTGCAACCCACCAGGCGCTCCAAATAAGGTCCTGGCAGAGTGTTCATGAACATGTTAGCCATTTCCTTCTCCAACATAGGAGGTTGAATACGGGAAGCTGTTTCTCTCCAGCGTTGAGCGTATTCTCTGAAGCACTCATTGCTTTTAAGAGACAGATTTTGAAGTTGAGTTCTGTCTGGAGCCATGTCTGCATTATATTGATACTGCTTCACGAAAGCCTCAGCCAAATCCCTCCAGCAACGGATGTGGGCTCTGTCCAGCCTCATATACCATTCCAGGGATGCCCCAGCTAGGCTGTCCTAGAAAAAGTACATAAGCAACTTTTCGTCATCGGAGTATGCAACCATTTTACGGAAATAGGCTTGCACATGGGTCTTCGGGCAAGAGTTGCCATTGTATTTGTCAAATATCGGAACCTTGAATTTCGGTGGCACTCTCACACCTGGGACCAGGCCCAAGTCAGCAACATCTACTCCCAGAGGATTTTGTCCTTCCACTGCCTTCAACCTCTCTTCCAATCTTCTAAACATGGGGTCCACACCATGACCCATACCAAAGTCTTCCTGCAGCAGGGGGAACTGATCGTCCTGATCATCATGAACGGGCTGTTGACCGGAGGTGACATGTAGGATTGGGATAGGCCCCGGTCCATTGGGTTCATTAGCCTCTCCAGCTGGAGGATCAGTCACCGTCTCTGGTTGAGCAGTGGGATTCCTCTGTATCATCTGCCCGAGCTCTTGATGTCCCTGAGCCACCCCTTGAACCACATCCATGAATTGATTCATGCGGATTTTCATCTCGGTGAACTCTGCCTGTAGGCTCTCCATTACTCTCTGTTGGTTTCTGCGGGTACCGTACCGGTGAATGCCTGGGTCAACTATCTTGCTGATGGAACACCAAACAAACTGAGAACACTGTGGCGGTACCTGTTATGCAAGACATGCTAATGAATATGTAAATGCAATGACATGTTTATCAATTCCAAAGGTATTCTACCCCCTTGATTCCAGTCTCTCAATAGATAAACGATGTAAAAAAAACGACTAAGCCGTTGATGAGAACCAAGAAAATTCCGACTAGAATCAAGTAGAAGATATAAACCCCACAGAAATGGATAAACATGTGTGAATGATTATGAATGCAGAATGATGTGATGCAAAATGATGTGAATGCAGTGCAGTGGCATGGGAATCAGGATCGCTGTATCTGCTTGAACATCTGTCAGGTTGCACTGTCTGGAGAGAAATTAAGAGCACACCAAACAAAGGTCATGGGATGGATCATGTTATCCTTAATATCAACCACCCATTTTGGTGGATTATGGTTTACACCTTATCAACACCCAAGTTTCATTGATATTAAGGATACCTGATCGGATCAACCAGTCGTACCCCAAATTTTGACCACCTTTTCATTTTTATTTTCAGCCGACACTAACACATCCAGAGCATACCAGTCATCCGGTCAAATGACCTAAAAAGTCAAAGGAAGACCATTTTAATTTTTTTTTAGTCCCTCTTAGGAGTTGATTTTAGTTTAGGGGTATTATTTAAAATTTTGAAAAATAAAAAAACACAACTTGTGGGACCATGCTAAAAAGGGTATTACTATTAAATTTTAGGAAAGTTAGTAGAGTTAGTAATCAAGATAATATGTCTTATTTAAAAAAAAATCAATTAATTAGGGATAGTATTTACTTAATAAAAATATAAATTGATAAATTTATAGAGATTTTAATATTATTAATATAATTAACTTTCATTAACATATTAGTATCATGGTTCCCTTATATTTCAATTTAATATATTGGCTTGTTTGGTAGAAGAGTATTTGAAAGATGTTATAATGGAGTGGTCTTGAGTTCAAGTCCTACCCTTCCCATATTTTATCATTTTTTCTCTCTTATTTATTTCATACTTCTACTTCCTTTTTTATGTGCAAAATATCAAATAAATTGTATTTTTTCTATTAATTTTCGTATTTTTAATTAGGCATTAAAAAAATTCACTTTTTCGATTTTAATTAAAAAATGGTCAAAATATCATAAAATCAAAAGATTTGAAAATATTTTGCTCCCATTTTATTTTAGGATAGCAATCCAATGTCATAAATTAGTAATTTAATTTTTAATATAAAAAAATATAAAATATATTTAGAAATTTTTATCCCTTTTTACATTATTTCATTTTTAGGATAATATTTTTATTTTTTGGAAAGAATTAACATGAGTAATTAAATAAAGCAAAAAAAATACAAAAATAAGTTTATTGCCTAATTTTCGTTTTTCTTTTTAATCAAGTTTTAAATTATTTTTTTTACTTTTATATATTTTAATTTAAGAAACTCAGAAAAATCATTAATTTTATTGATTTTATTTATTTTTTGCATATCATTAAAGGCAAATATAACATTTTAGGAAATATCTATTTCTATTAATTAAAATAATTAAAATTCAAATCAAATAAAATATATTTTTAAACTTTTGATTATTTTAATTAACTGTTTGAATCAAAATTAAATAAATTCATTTATGAGCTATTGATTATTTTTGTTGATTATAATTACCTGCTCTTTTAAAAAGATTTCTAACTTAATTACTTATACTATAAATAGTCTCCTCTATCGTACTAACAGGGGACAACTAACCCTTACTAACAAATACCTCTATCACATTACACGATCAAACAACCATTTAACAAAATTATAAGCTTCAATCTCAAACCACCACCATCAACGACAGAACAAGCACCATGATCTCTGTTCTGTGTCGCCGACCGGACCATTCCCGATGTCACTGCCTCTCCACACCGCGAGTAAGAGGTCGGACGCACCCTGCTACGCAATCACCAATCCACCGGAGATCACTGTTTTGGTAACATTTTTATTCATCATTGATTTGTATTGATTGTTTATCTTTTGATCGGATTGAAGATTTTTTTTTGTGACTGTAAAAGTAAGGTTGTGTTAGTATGGGTAGTGTTTGCTTCTATGGTAAAGTAATCTCACATAAAAAAGAAGCGAAGGAAGAGAAAGTACAGGTTGTTGAACCTTTATGTCATTCCTTATTTACTTTTAGCATATGTTATTTTAATTTTTTTTCTCTAATATAATTGTTATGCCAAGTGTCCAGCTACTATTAGTTGTCCTAAAATTTTGAAAACTACCAAAGAATCAAGAAGGGCGCCGTCCACCATGCTTCAGGTTTCTTGTTTTTTTTTCCTTTTTTTCTATTTTTATTAGTTGTTGTGATTTAAGATTTGCTAATTGGGTTGGGCTTTGATCCCTCCTCTCTTTCCACTCCAATTTAAATTAACACCCCTTTTATCTTTTATTCTATCTAATTACTTATCTTTTATTTACTTAATACACTTATCAATAAAATACAAATAAATAAAAGATATAATTAAATATTAATTAAGATTTTAGGATTAATAACATTAAATTAGGATATTTAGGGTTAATTAGTATGATTCCAATAATTATTAATTAGGGTTATAATATAAAAATTGATTAAATTAATTTAGGAGTTTAATTCAATTAGGTATTAAATAAAAAAAATAATCAAATAATCACTTATATAATTATAATTAACAAAATATAATTAGTGTTAGAGTTTAACTTTAGAACAATTAGGCAGGTTTGAATTAGGGATTGATTCTTAAAAAATTGGTTAATATAAATAAAATAAAATAATTTTGGGATAAATTTCGGGATAAATATTGGATAAGGTTATGGGCAAAACCCTAAGATTTTAATGGATAAAAATTTATAGGATAACTATGGGATAATTTAGGGATAACTTTGGGATAAATTTCAGGACAACAAATAGGAATAAATTTTCAGGATTTTATGGATAGAAAAATTAGGGATAAGGGATATAACACCTGGGCTTTTATAATTTCTCTTTTATTTATTTTTAAATAAACTAATAATTAATTTGGGATAATTTTAGGGATAATATGGGATAAAATTCAGGTATAATTTCTAGGGTTTTAAGGGATATAAATTAGGGATAAAATTGAGATAGGGGATACATCTTGTTGCATCTTATTTAATTTATCTTTCTTAATTAAATTAAATTTTCAAATCAAATGGGACAAGAACCTGGGATAAAATATGGGATAAAACTCTATTATTTTCAAGGGTAAAATCGGGGATAAAATCGGGATAAAGGGTTATGTCTAATACCTAATTATGTCTCCTAACTTATTTTCTTAAATAAATTAAAATACTATTTTTGCATGGGGTAAAAGGGATAAAATCGATTTGAACTCACTTCAAATCGTAAGACCTCTACCCTAGTGTATTGAGGCACTTTTCAAAATCAATTACTTCTCCGCTCCGAGGCGTGAGAATTTTCAAGGGATAAAAACAACCAACCAACCAACATTTTTTAAGAAGAAATACGGTACTCTGATCCCTCGCCTAATGCGAAGGTACATAGGCATAGAGTTGTAAACTCTAGCGAGTACAATTATGACAAATATTTTTGGGTCTCTCGTCCATTTAAAAGTAATACCTTCTGTAAATAAATAAATAATAAATAATTAATAAATATTAAAGCAAACACTTTAGAAACACACACTAGCCCTATAATTGTAGGAGGATCCCATTGAGTACAATGGAGGTAAGGGGTGCCTAACACCTTCCTCTTACTTAACTGACTCCCGAACCTAGTCTCTTACTCTTAACTATTAGGTTTTATCATTATTTCCCTGTTCCGTAGGAACAAATAAAGGATGGTGGCGACTCTGTCATTTTTCCAACCGCGACACAACCATGAATCAAGGGTTTATTGTAAGTCACGAGCATGGAGTTTAGGTTAAGAACCACCCAAAAGGAGTGTACTAAGGTTTATACCTGCCAAACATGTTCTACAAAAGGTTCCCATAGTCATAATCCCATCTTTCCGATATTATCGGAGGAACGACTACTCGTATTCCAAAAATATTCCCAAGAGAGACTCTTATGAGTGTAGTATCGCGTAACAATCGTATCAAATCTTACACTTGAACAACTTTCGCACTACGTCCTACGAATAGGCCAAGATGGGTTTGGTAAACTAAGGTCCTCGGCTTCTAAGGTCTATATTGGAAAAAGTAATGTCTAACCACAACTTACTTGTGTGACATTATTGATCTCAACATGACCTCCACCAAGTGAATGGGCTTGCAAGTCAACTTGCTAAGGAATAACTCCACACAAGTCAACAAGACTATGTCATTCTCCTATCTTAATTGCACTCGTGTTCGGGTATAGAACTCATCTCACAAAGATCACCAAGCAGCCATAGCCAGCCAACAAATACAGCAATGATATGTACACAATGCAATAAGGTAAAACAGGTAAATAAATAACTGTACAAAAGCATGAACACCCAATAAACAAACAAACTACAAAAGATAGGAGGGACTCGCTTAGGGAAACCGGGTCCCCAGCAGAGTCGCCAGCTGTCGCAACCTGAAAAATACAGTGTGCGAAAAAACAACCGGCGAAAGAAAATGATAGAAGAGTCGCCACCGTGCGTTATTTATCCCAAAGGAGGGAAAGGAAACGCTCTAAGTAAACCTGAAAAGAGGAAAGGAAAAGACAAGGTCTCGCAACCAAATCTTGGGTTCGGGAGTCGGTTATGCGAAGGGAAGGTATTAGCACCCCTACGCATCCGTAGTACTCTACGGGATCCACTTTTGTAGTTCTTGTCTAAAGGGTGTGAGTTTATCTTGTGTTGTTTACTAAAAAAAGGGGTTAAATGAAAATGACTCGCGCGGATGTCGCATCCACTGCATACGTATCTCATCTGAATATGAGAATCAGAGTCTTCGTAGCTCGGCTGACCTATGGGTTAGGGGGATGTGTGCTCTCTAAGACATCGCGTCTTATGCCTACGTATCTCATCTGGAATGAGAATCAGAGCAAGCCGTAGTTCGGCTAACTACGGGGTTATGGATTGGGTTTTGGACGAACGACGTCACTACGCAATCTACCGGATGCTCGACCTTTGGAGACTTACTCGCCTGTAGTAGAAGGAGTAAACGTGTGTTTAGGAGAAGAAAAATCAATGAAGGGTTAGGGTTGCTCATGCAAAAAGGCAGTCCTTGACGAAGGAACCGCGCTACCTGCGGGGATACGAACACATACAAAACAAACATGTATAAAGTAAATGTGCCAACAAGGCAATCAGAATAAATCTCCCAAATGGTATCCCACAAGCAAAGTGGAATACCCAGCGAGCTATCCCTGCAAAAGTCCTGTGAGCCTTCACAAAAACTCAACAAAAGGGTTAGTGAAACACGATAAGCATTTTTTTCATGGATAACAGTATGGTTTCAGAAACCTCAAACCCTGTGGCATACACTTCAGAAATTAAACGATTAAGCATTCAAGGCATTATTTATACATTCATACATAATTATGAACCCGTGGGCAAAAACCTAATGAAATTCATCCATCATACCTCAAACATTCAGAGTATTCAACTTCAAAGCAAAAGGTAATGGGAATAAAGGCAAACCTGATTGGAGAGCTTGATTGAAATTGAGTTGCACCCGTGAGGTTTACAAAACAACCTTTAGGGTTTATGTGAGGCAGAGGTGATTCTGTGCAGTTGAGTTCCCTTCAGGGTTTGGAGGCTGCTCTGAGTTCTCTATCAGGTTTCTCTCCAGGTTTTGTCCAGGATTTTGTTCCAAGGAAACCTCAGAGTGTTTTTTGTGTCCCTTCCTTTTTCTGTCTGTTTTGTTTCAATGAAACTCTAGTATTTATAGACTAATATTGGTAGCTTAGTGGGCTTTTGAGAGAGGTCCAACTTTGAGATTTTTTCTTTTATTTATTTATTTATTTATTTAATTATTTTTTTTTCTTTTCGTTTTTCGTTTTTTTTTTGAAAAAATATTCCGATTGCCATGATGAAATGCAAATGCTAAATGACCTAAAAATGAATGCATGCATGAGGTGTAAAGCGTATGCTTCCAGGAAAAATGAAGGGTAAATTTTGGGGTATTACACATGGAACGAACGAGATTTGATCTGGAAACACAAACGCACGACCATGATTAAATCTGGAGATTGGACAGTGACCAGCGCCTCCGTCTTCTCCGGCCAACTTCCGACACTGATCAAATTTGCAGAGAAATAAATGTTCAATAAATGCCACGATCTAGGTACCAATCGAAAGCTGGGGTGATGTACATCACCCCTGTACCAACCAAATCCACTCTAGGTTTCTACATTGAGAGAAATCAGAGATGAAATTTCTATGGTGTTCAACTGAACTTAATGGAATTTAAAATTTTAAAGCTCCAATCAACTGCCTCTATGAAGAGGACTTCAGATCACACAACAACAGAAAGAACCAAGCAGTATATGAGTAGATTCGAAGAAAATAAAAATTGAAGTAAACTTCTGATTTGCAGATTTTGAGAGCACAATTCCTTGGAGTTAATGCTTGCAGTTTGTTCTAGGGAATGAGGTAGCAAAGCTTAGGAACTTTTAGATCTAAGAAACAATCAATTCAATTGAATTTTAGATCTGAAAATTGAGAGAAAAATTAGTGAGTTCCTTTGGAGTGAGGGTGAGGATTCAATTGTGCAGCATTTGGGACGCCTTTAGGTTGCTAAAATGAGAGGCATAAGCATTGTATTTATAGCAAAAGCAAGGCTGAGTTGCATGAACAATTCATGTGCATGGATGGAAAGGGCCTCCATGCATGGGCCTGTACAGGCGTATGGAGGGCCCAATACCACTTGGATTTGGCAGATGATGCTAATTGGAATCAAACTGGTCGTGCAAATTGTATCCAATCATCTCATGCAATGCAAATTTAAATGATTTTAAAAAATTGACCAACATGTTCAAGTCTTCGAAAATACCATGTCCAAAATTGAAACACAACCTTATGAGTAATGGTTGGAAAGATTTTTGCATGAGGATCATTTGTTATGTTGATCACAACTGCATTTGAGCCTTGGAAATTGGTGAAAAGTGATCATGAAGTGTAGGGTGCAAAACATGTATATGTGAGAATTTCAAAATTGGCCAAAGTTCAAGCCCTTCTGTTTCAATGATGCAAGCTCCAAATGACAAAATCTTCAACATGAAAGTTGTATATAGTTTTAAGGAAATCAATTTGGACTTAAATTTTGCATCATTTGGATTTTTGATGAAGACGTTATGGGCACTTGAAGTTGGACTTTTTCACATGTCAATGCTTTTGGTCCAAAGTGACCTATAATGTTTTGCATTATCACATGTATTTATTTTAGTATTTTGAAATTTTTCTCAACATAAAATTTGAAGTAGACATCTTATTATTTCCAATTCATTTGATCCCACCTCAAAATCATAAAAAATGAATGAGTTATGTTCTTGGGAAGTTGACCCAAAATTAGGGTTTCAGTCAAAATGACCTAAATTGTTTTGAAATGGATGATGACCTACCAAGCTTCAAATCAATTTTTGATGAACATGAAAGTTGTTCATATAGTTCTTAAGAACATTTTTTATTATGGGGTAATCTCCATTTGACAAACACATAAAAATTTAGGTCTCAGTGTATTTCGAAATAGTCAGATGAATTGCATGATCAACTTCTCAAGTCCAAACCTCATATCTTGATGAATTGATGATTGAGGACACTCAAATAAGTTCAAATATGCATGAAATGATGAATTAAAGAACTTTCCTTGATTGCATTTGATCATGGGTTGAGGGTGCTTCATGAGCAAGGCACAGTTGATGAACAAATGAATTAGGGTTTCCTTGGGAAACAAGCCTCTAATCCCTTGATTTGCTTTGATCAAAATGATGAATTTAGATACTTGGGAGGCATATTTGATGGATGAGAGCTTTGGGAACCATTTTCATGCTTGCTTTCATCTTCAATTGGCCCTATCAATGCACATAGGATCTCCTAGAAGCTTTGGACCTTGTGACTACTCAAGCTACAAACAAAAAATGTCAGTGACATATTTTTGTGCTTTTGGTTAGTAAATAAAATGAGAAAAGCAATAATATACAATTAAAGCATGCTTGGTGATCTCAAACCAAATCTCAAGGGATCCCACCCAAAGGTTAAGGAGCCAAGATGCTATGATCCTTGAGGCAAATGCAATGTGCAATGATATGATGCCATGAGAGATCTTAGGGTCGAAATTAGGGTCTTACAGATGCCCCTATTTAAGGTCATTCTAGCCGGAGAAGTGAAGGTTAAAATCTTCGTCTCGACGAGGTAGAATGGGCTTAAATAATAACAAAGAGACGAATTTTGGTCCCTAAGAGACCTCATGATGCAAATGTGTGTATGCAAAAGGTAATACTCTGTGGGGGATATGTGTCCACAAAGAAGAAAAGAAATTAGGAGAAACTGACAAATCGTATGAGTAATACACTTAATGGGACATAGACTCTGGGGATTCTAATGGGGATAAGAAAGGGAATGAAATGCGTGAGCAGGTCACGACTTAAGACTTGCTGAGGGACACGAGAGGAATTCCATGAAAATAAATCAATGGAAAGACTCGAGTTGACTTAGAGATGCATGTATTGGGGAATATGCCAACACAGCAAAAACTATCCACACAGGATACTTCGGATGAACATCCAGACTCAGACGGGGAACATCCACTAAGGGACTTCACTGGGAAATGTCCAAACAGGACTCATCTGAGGAAACAACAGGATGAGGTATTACCGGTTATTGGATAATAAGCTCAAGGAGACATGTGATCAAAACACCGGTATGAGGGTGAGAAAACAACACACTCGGGGAGAATGAACATCTAAGACCGGTTTGAGGGTGATAGGTATCAAACATCCAAAAACATCTGAGGAAGACCTAAAAAGGTATATTTCAACTCAGGGAATCTGACTCCACAGGGGATAAAAAGTTATAATAGGGAGCAGAAGGGGAAGGAACACCAGGGATACCGGTTACTGGGCATATAATAGGTGACCAACCAAGCGTGAATTGGGGAATATTTCCAAGACACTCATCATCCAAAAGGAGGGCTGAAAAGCAAACTCAATTACAAGATGGGCATTCGATTCCATAAAAGGGGATACAGATCTTACTCGACTGGGGAAGAACAAAAGACTTAGACCAAAGAGCGCATGAGATATATTATCTATTACCGTCAAAACGTAGATAATGTACTCGCATGGAAGATTATCCACAACCGGTTACTGGGTTAATGAAGGATAAATCGACCAAAAGGAAAGGACATTGGGATACCGAATACTAGGTATAAAATGATGACCAATCAACGGGGAGAAACGATCATTACCAAACAAAAAGGGTAAATGAAAGATGACTCGCTGGGGATACATCGACGAAGGCAATGATCCGGGAGATATATCACCGGTTACTGGGAGATATACTCAAAAAGTGAAGGAATATCAGTACCGAATATTGGATAAAGATAACCAACAAGGGGGATTACATCTGCCAGATACTAGGTAGAAAGCCACTGAAGAGTAACTGTCATCGGTTAGGATGAACAAAATAAGGTTAACTCTGCAAGGATTTACAACTATCGGTATGAGGGTAGAAAACCACAGAAATAGGACTTATAACTACCAGTTACTGGGTAGAAGGCCACAAACTCCGCCGGGGAAAAGATGGACAATTACAGGTTACTGAGCAATCATTCATCTAAACTACGGGGAAGTGCAGGGGAAGTAACAAAAGCAGTCGGTCTAGAAACAAACTAGAGAGACACAATGAAACAAGACTCAACCCAATGAGGATATATCTCAGGGGAGAACTCCATCCCAATACACGTGCTAGGGGGAAACTAAAATAACACTCATCCACGAGGACATAACTTAGTGGGGAATATGGAAGAAAGGGTAGACACTTTCTGCCTATAGGGTTAACTCTAAAATGAGATCAAACGTAAACCTCTGCTTGGGGAAATATGTATCACCAAATAGCAGGAGACAACAGATAAAGATATATGGCAAAAAATGCAAGATGAATATCTGAATGTTAAGTTTATGCATATATGCGTGGTTTATGTATGATGAATGCTGACAAACAGACATATCTAACACAAACAAGTTCAAGAATCAACGGACAAACATCCGGTACTACATCTCAAGAGAGAAAGTCAGGCCCACTGGAGAACATGCAATCTGATGGGGGCGACAAATACCAGGAAACAAAGATCTCTGCAGGGAAAGGAGAACCAGTTACTCCCGTTGGAAGGAATCAACACATCTTCCTCAGAAATTCCCACGCTACTCTGCAATCAGGCAATGTCTTGGCTGGGGGATCTATACACGGATAAAATCCACCGTAGAATCAACTCTACTGGGGAAATTATAGAAGAGGGAAATGAAACTCTGTGGGGAACAACCACCAATCAGAAGGTTCCAATGCCACCATATCTTCTTGTACTGCTGAATAAATCATGTCTGCCGAGGAGAAGAGAACACTACTCCGCTGGGGAAGGAAAGATAAACATCTTCATCAACCACTCTGCTCAGGAGGAAACCACAAACGGGCTCTGATCAGACAATTCCACCAGGGAAATACTGCTGACGACCGAATCGGGGATTACCCACAGACAACTACTGGGGATACCCTGCTGGTGACCATACTGGGGAGTAAAAGTGGCATCAACCCCTCTAAGGAAGGTCGAGGAGAAAATCTACTGGAGATCAAAGTGAACAAGTCCACAAAAGGGAAAGCTACAAACCAACTTTGATGATAATTCTGCTCATGCTGGGGATTTCCTGCTCATTCTAGCGAAGAGACTTCTAACTCGAAGTGAGCGAAAACCAACTTCCTCGGAAAGATTAGCGTATTCAATTTATCAATCTATAAGGGATTTTAAGTCAATCCATGCAAGGGATGACAACCATATAATTGATGACACGAATGCTAAATCCAGCCTCACTGGGGAATTAGAAGATTGAGACCGCATTCAAAACTCCAAACTCTCTAGGGAGTTGGTGGGATGTACAATTTTCTTCTGTGCTAGCGGAAGAGACAAACTGAAAGATAAATGAAGAGGATACAAACATCCCAGGAATATGAACAAATGTCTTACCCTTTTGGAGATCATACCATCTTTGGGAGAGTACCGAAGACGTCCCAAGTATCCTTTTTATCATTTGTGAATGTTCACTTTGTTTAAAAACAATTTATGAAAATTTAAAACAATGATATTTTCAATTAAAACATGCAAAACATTTGTTGAATAGGAACAAATAAGAGTGCAAAGAATTGGATAAAGGCTCAAATTTATTCGATGGAATGGTAGTCTGCAAATGGCAAGACTCCATGGATCTTTACAAATTTGAAATTGGTGATATATATATTGGAAAAGGGCTACATTGAACATAATGACCATTTCTCCACCAACTCTGAGTCCGATGTATCTGAAACTTCAGTTGATGATGACTGAGTGAGAATCGTTGACAAATGACAGTTGTAGAACAGAGTCTTGTCAGGATGCAATTACATTGCCAAATCCCTAATTTTTGCCTAGATTTCCCCAGGGTGAGGTACTCAATCTAGTGGGATACACATTCATTTTTATGTCTCTAACTTTTGCCTGGATCGCCCTTTCGGGTTTTCAATCCACCGAGACGCTCATTTTTGCCTAAGCCGCCCTTTCGGGTTTTCAACTTAGCGAGCCATTCTGTTTTTATTTTAGGCGAAGTATTTCTTGACTGCATCTGAATTCACAGGACGAGTGAAATCCTCCCCATCCATAGTTGTAAGTATCAAAGCACCGCCTGAAAAGGCTCTCTTAGCAACATATGGACCTTCATAGTTTGGAGTCCACTTGCCCCTGGAATCGGGTGTGAAAGACAAAACTTTCTTGAGCACGAGGTCACCTTCCCGGAACACACGAGGCTTGACCTTCTTATCAAAGGCTTTCTTAATCCTTTGCTGATATAACTGATCATGGCACATGGCAGTCAATCTCTTCTCTTCAATCAAATTCAGTTGGTCCTAACGACTCTGAACCCATTTAGCATCAGTCAACTTGGCCTCCATCAAGACTCTCATTGATGGGATCTCCACCTCTACTGGGAGCACAACCTCCATGCCGTAAATAAGGGAGAAAGGGGTTGCCCCTGTTGAAGTGTGGACAAATGTACGATATCCATGCAAAGCAAATGGCAGCATCTCATGCCAATCTTTATACGTAACAACCATCTTCTGGACAA
Source organism: Lathyrus oleraceus (assembly GCF_024323335.1). Lineage (NCBI taxonomy): Eukaryota > Viridiplantae > Streptophyta > Magnoliopsida > Fabales > Fabaceae > Lathyrus > Lathyrus oleraceus. The sequence goes on from NC_066579.1 coordinate 345,906,972, forward strand.
TCTTCTTGATATTCTTATTAGCAGCTTCAACAGACCCATTCATCTTGGGTCTATAAGGAGAAGAATTATGATGCGCAATCTTGAACTCACTACACAGCTCTTTCATCATCTTGTTGTTCAAGTTAGATCCATTATCAGTAATGATCTTGTCTGGCACACCATAACGGCATATGAGTTGATTCTTGATAAACTTCACAACCACCTGCCTGGTCACGTTTGTGTATAACGCCACTTCAACCCACTTGGTGAAGTAATCAATAGCTACGAGAATAAATCTGTGACCGTTGGACGCTTTCGGCTCTATCATGCCAATCATGTCAATGCCCCACATAGAGAAAGGCCATGGTGATGAAATCACATTCAGAAGTGTCGACGGGATATGAATCTTATCCGCATAAATCTGACACTTGTGGCATTTCTTCACATATTTGCAGCAGTCGGACTCCATTGTCAACCAATAGTAGCCTGCTCTCAACATCTTTCTAGCCATGACATGTCCATTGGAATGAGTACTAAATGAACCCTCATGGACCTCAGTCAGTAACAGGTCTGCTTCGTGTCTATCCACGCATCTGAGCAGAACCATGTCAAAGTTCCTCTTATAAAGAACATTGTCATTGAGGTAGAAACTGCCAGATAATCTCCTCAAAGTCTTCCTATCTTTCACAGATGCCCCAGGCGGGTAAATCTGACTCTGCAGAAAACATTTGATATCATAATACCATGGCTTATCATCCTGCACCTCTTCTACTGCAAATACATGAGCTGGTCTGTCCAAGCGCATCACAATAATATTAGGAACCTCGTTCTAGAGTCTCACTACGATCATCGAAGCAAGTGTAGCAAGAGCATCTGCCATCCGATTCTCATCTCGAGGAATATGATGGAAGTCAACCTCAGTAAAGAACGTTGAAATCCTCCTCGCATAATCTCTATATGGGATGAGGCCAAGCTAATTCGTCTCCCATTCACCCTTAATCTGATTGACAACAAGGGCCGAATCACCATAAACATCAAGATGCTTGATCCTAAGATCAATACACTCTTCCAATCCCATGATACAGGCCTCATACTCAGCCATATTATTCGTGCATTTGAAAGTTAGCCTTGCTGTAAAAGGAAAATGTGTGTCCTGAGGAGTAATAATCACTGCCCCAATACCATTTCCATATTAATTTACAACGCCATCAAACACCATGCTCCATCGGGAACCAGGCTCTGGCCCTTCATCGAGCGTAGGCTCATCGCAATTTTCATCTTTAAATACTGAATCTCCTCGTCTAGGAAGTCATACTGAACTGACTGGTAATCCTCAATTGGTTGATATGCCAAATGGTCAGCCAAGATACTACCTTTTATAGCTTTCTGAGCTCGATACTCAATATCATACTCAGATAACAACATCTGCCAACGGGTAATCCTCCCAGTTAAAGCAGGCTTCTCAAAGATATACTTAATTGGATCCATCTTGGATATCAACCAAGTCATTTGATTTAACATATACTGGCGTACGCGTTTAGCAGCCAGAGCCAAAGCACAACATGTCTTCTCAAGCATCGAGTATCGAGACTCACAATTAGTGAACTTCTTACTCAGGTAGTAAATAGCATATTCTTTCTTTCCTGATTCGTCTTGTTTACCAAGGACACAACCCATTGAGTCTTCAAGAACTGTCAGATACATAATCAAGAGTCTCCCTTCCACAGGTGGAGACAGAATCGGAGGCTCAAACAGATACTCTTTAATACTGTCGAAGGCTTTCTGGAAATCCTCGGTCCAATCATGAGACTGATCTTTCCGGAGGAGCTTGAATATTGGCGCACATGTGGCAATCAAGTGGGATATAAATCGGGAAATATTATTCAAGTGACCAAGAAAACCTCGGACTTGCTTCTCAGTTTTGGGCGCAGGCATCTCTTGTATTGCTTTGACCTTTGCAGGATCAACTTCAATACCTCTCCCACTGACAATAAAGCCCAATAACTTGCCGGAACGGACTCCAAATGTACACTTGTTAGGATTCAGACGAAGCTTATACTTCCTCAAACGCTGAAAAAGCTTCAATAAGTGCTTTACATGTTCAACTTCCGTTCTCGACTTTGCAATCATATCATCAACATATACCTCGATCTCCTTGTGCATCATATCATAAAACAAGGTAGTCATGGCTCATTGATACGTGGCTCCGGCGTTCTTCAAACCGAAGGGCATCACTCGATAACAGAATGTTCCCTAAGGTGTGACGAATGTTGTCTTCTCCATATCCTCGGTTTCCATTTTAATCTGGTTATATCTGGAAAATTCGTCCAAAAACGAGAAGACATTGAATTTAGCTGTATTATCTACCAACTTATCAATATGTGGTAGAGGGAAATCATATTTCGGAGTAGCTTTATTCAAGTCTCTATAGTCCACACACATTCGGACTTTTCCATCTTTCTTAGGCACGGGCACAATATTGGCCACCCATTGAGGATATGTAGAAGTCACCAGAAACCCCGCATCAATTTACTTCTGAACTTCCTCTTTAATCTTCACTGCAATATCGGGATGAGTTCTTCTGAGCTTCTGCTTCACAGGCACGCACTCAGGCTTCAAAGGTAGGAAATGTTGCACGATATCAGTATCCAGACCAGGCATGTCTTCATATGACCAGGCAAAGACGTCAACATATTCTCGTAGCAACTCAATCAACCCCTTCTTAACAAACTCTTCTAGGAGTGCTCCAATCTTCACTTCTCGCACACAATCCTCAGACCCCAAGTTGACTATTTCTAGATTCTCAAGATGCGGCTGAATGATCTTCTCTTCGTGCTCAAGTAGACGGGTAATCTCATCAGGAATCTCTTCAACATCATCCTCTTCGGCCTCAAATACAGGGAACTCAAAGTTGAGAGATGGTGTTGGATCATTATGTTCAATGGGTTTGATCAACCTGCATAATGATTTTGGATATAAAGAGATTTTAGAATTCAAACGAGGAAAATCATTATGCAGATGAAAAGATTGATTTTATTCTATTTTTAAGGTTTTATGTGATCACCAATTTCATGCAAAAAGCAAAAAATGAAAATAATTGGAAAAACAAACATGTAACATGAATTTATTGAATGAAAATATCATTGTATTTATGAGCCAACAATGTCATCACTCCTCCTTATGGCATGGGAGAAGGGTTTTTAAACAAAATGAACATTACGTTGACTTATGGACGACTGTTGGAACATCAACAGCGACCCAATTATTGCAGACCCCTCCAGGGACGACAAAGTTGCCAAAATCTTCCTCTGCATCTTCTTCCACGATAGCAGCAACTTCCTCGTCTTAGACGGCGTGGATGAACCCACCACTCTGAAATAGCCCATACTTGTTGAAAGCGCCAGAAGAATACCCTATGCCAGCCCGGGATTTGTTGTCTTCCAGCTTGATCATTTGTCTTAAACCAGTAGTTATGCCGTGCTCGATGGCCAACTTAGCATCATTGTAGGACGCAAATGAAAAAGTTCCTTTCTTAGTAGGCTCAGCGATAGATAAAGCTTGGAACGACGTTCCAACTTCATCCTCAGCATCTATGTAAGAAAAGGAATACAAATGGCTAACCAAGAGAGCCTTCTCTCCCCACTACGCCAAAAACTAGAATAGACAGCGCACCTTAGAGGGCGCTTTATTACAAAAGCGCACTCTAAAGTGAAGCGAAAAAATAAGGAGCGAACAACTGGAATAGACAGCGCACTTTAGAGGGCGCTTTTGTAATAAAGCGCCCTCTAAGGTGAAGCGAAAAAATAAGGAGGAGATAGAGGGACAACAATACAGGGCGCCTTTTAGAAAGCGCCCTCTAAGGTTACCCTTAGAAGGCGCTTTTAAAAAAGTGCTCTATAAGTCCATGTGCATTTCCAGTTTATAAAGCGCTTTTGGAAAGCCTTAGAGAGCGCTTTCATAAGCGCCCTCTTAGGCCCCCTTTAGAGGGCGCTTTTTTTCCACAAGCGCCCTCTAAGGTCCCCTTTAGTAAACATTAAAATTATAACATACTGCGCGTTTTGTTATTTCACTCTCTGTTATTTTCGTTCTTTTTCACGTTAGGGTTCTCACTGCTACGATTTTCGCTACTTCTAAGGCGTTCTCCTTCCACCTCTGTTAGACCTACGACGTTTCCTCCTTCTATTAATTCATTGTTAGCTGTTCGATTTTGACACCATATGTATTTTTCTAATCTTCATATTACTTGGTTTCTCTTCTGACGTTCGCTATTGTTCATTTTTGGTTTCATTTTTCTTGGTTCATACATTTATTGAGTATTCTCAACAATAATTATTGTGTTGCAATGCTAGCAATGGAGACTAGGCATTATGGTTTAAATTTCACCAACTGTTCCATTTGTTTCTCGATGTAGAAAAAGGAGGCAGCAATATCTAAAACACCTTCTACCAATCAAAGGTACACTATGCAGCTTGTGAGTGTATTTATTCTAGCATACATAGCGTAGCTAGTAACTTAAGAAGTTTAGGTATGGATGTTATTTGATAGAGTAAATTAGAGTCGACTATTCTTCTGTTAGCTTTCAGTTAGACCATTATACAATTCTACATATATATTTTCTAGTCAATGTTTATCTTTTGTAAAAACTATATGATGATATATAACTATGCTACAAATTAGTGCATACCACTAATGCTTAATGCATGGTTCATACATTCTCATGCTATTGAAGTCAGAGATATCTGAAAATGTTGAGAAACTAACTCAATAAACCAAAATTGTTTTGGTTTTGTGTTGTTGTTGGAGACATGAATGCCCTGCACAGAGACTAACTCAATAAAGCGAAATTGTTTTGTCTCATCCCATTTTTGGTTTCTCTTCTGAAATTGTTTTTTGTTTATTCTAATTAGTAATGGATAATACATGGATGTCTTCCAATCGATTGTCGAGCAAGTACGAGAATGGGGTATCAGAATTCGTTAAGTTTGCCGTTGCGCACGCCGAAGACCCCAGTAGAATGATATGTCCTTGCTTGGGTTGTTGTTATGGGAAACGGGTTGACGCAGTTCAGTTGACATCGCATCTAATGAGGCATGGAATTGATCGAAGTTATACATGTTGGAATTTGCATGGTGAGAAAAGTAACGAGAATTGTTCTAAGTGAAGTTAAAGTTCCAGAAGGGTACTCTTCAGATATTAGAAGACTTGTGTCTATGAAAGACCTCAAGTTAAAGAGTTTAAAGACCCATGATTGCCATGTTATAATGGAATATTTTCTCCCAATAGGTATACGTTCTATTCTTCCAGAAAAAGTAAGAAGCTTTATAACTAAGTTGTGTTCTTTCTTCAAGTCAATTTGCAGTAAGGTGATCGATCCTGCGATCTTACTAATGTTGCAAAAAGAAATCGTTATTACTTTGTGTGAGCTTGAAATGTTTTTTCCTCCATCATTTTTTGACATAATGGTACATCTAGTTGTTCATCTTGTGAAAGAGACACAATTGTGTGGACCAGCTTATATGAGATGGATGTACCCTGTTGAACGTTATATGAAAATATTAAAAGGGTACGTGAAAAACCGAAGTCGACCAGAAGGTTGTATGGTTGAAAGATACATTGTTGAAGAAGCGATTGAGTTTTGTACTGAATATTTGTCTAATGTTCAGTCAATCGGACTCCCCAAGTCTCAGCTTGTCGAAAAGAAAGAAGGAAAAAATCTAATTGGAAATAAAATCGTGGCAGTATCAAGGGTCGAACGGGATCAAGTGCATTTGTATGTTCTGCACAATGAGAATGAGGTTGAGCCGTATGTTGAAATTCACAAGGATGTTCTCCGAGGTTTAAATCCCAATAGAAATGAAAATTGGATAGTACGAGAGCGCAATCGATGTTTTATACCTTGGTTTAAGGATCATATTTATTCAAAGTATTATTCAGATCCCGCTTCAATAACAGAAAGGTTGAGATGCTTAGCATATGGTCCAAGTTTCCATGTTTTTTCTTATAGCACATACGCGATTAGTGGATACACATTTTATACCAAAGAACAAGATGATAAAAGTACTATGCAGAATAGTGGTGTCACCGTGGTAGCTGAAGCAATGCACATATCAAGTGTGAAGGACTTAAACCCCAAATTTGCAAATCTGTCGTATTTTGGTGTTATCGAGCGCATTTGGGTGTTTGATTATGAGAAGTTTCAGATTCCTATATTTGGTTGCAAGTGGGTTGAAAATAATAACGGCATTCGAATGGATAAGTCAGGATTTTTGCAAGTGGATCTTAATAGGGTGGGATACAAAGATGAGTCTTTTATTCTAGCCTCTCAAGCTAGACAAGTGTTCTATGTCAATGATCCGAAAAGTACGAAATGGTCTATAGTTATTTTTTCCAACAAAGTAATTGATGAAAACACTGGAGATCAAGGTGATATTGATGTTGAGATTGAATCGTTTACCAGAAATGATCAAGATGAGAATATTATATCAAATGATTCATATATTAGAAATGATCATAATGAGGGTATTTGGATCAATCCAACCGTCCGTGTTGTTAAGAGACATGTAGAACATATTCCAACCAAGAAAAGAAAGAGAACTTAGTGAAAAAGGTACAGGTCAAATGATTTTAATTGTTTTCTTTATTACAGGTAAAATGGCTTTTATTACAGCAAATCGAGTCAGTTGCATAAAAAAAAGGTATAAACACAATTATATGATATTTATGCATAGAAAATGTTAATTCTTGATCTTATACTTCACCTAACTAATTTTATGATATTTTAGGTTCATGCTATTGATATTGAACAAAAAGAGGTTGTTGCTAAGAAGACTGCGGCTAGCAAAAAAAACATACATCTCAGAGATGCTTTTGCTACTTAGTTTTATTTCTTTTTAAGTTATGAATTGGTTGTATATTTAGAATCTTTAGAAGTTAAACGATTATATATCAGTGGATTGTTGTATATGTATGGATTGCTGTATATAAGGCTTGTTGAATGCAATGTGTGAAAAAGGGCTTCAAATTATACAGTTTTAGGTGTACTGCTTCAATATACAGGTTGTCTAAAATAAATAAATAAATATAGCGCTTTTTTTTTAAAAAAAATTTAATAACCACCCACTTTAGAGGGCGCTTTCCAAAATAAGCGCCCTCTAAACCCTTTAAATTTCCACTTTAGAGGGTGCTTTCTAGTAAAAGCGCCCTCTAAACTCTTAAAAGTTTCCACTTTAGAGGGTGCTTTCCAGTAAAAGCGCCCTCTAAACCCTTAAAAGTTTCCACTTTAGAGGGCGCTTTCTTTAAAAAAAGCCCTCTAAAGTGGCCCTTAAAGGGCTTAAAGAGCCACTTTAGAGAGCGCTTTCACCAGGAAAAAAAACGTTGTCTTTACCTATGCCAGCGCCAGATTAGAGGACGCTTTAAAGCGCTGTTATAGGCCAAAAAAAGCGCCCTCTTTTCCCTTATTTGGCGTAGTGCCCCCTACCATCACCAGCTTCTTGTTTTTAACAAATTTTAATTTCTGGTGTAGGGTGGATGTCACGGCGCCTGCCTCGTGAATCCATGGTCTGCCCAACAAACAACTATATGATGGGTGGATATCCATGACCTGAAAAGTGATCTGGAAATCACTTGGTCCAATCTTGACTGGGAGTTCAACCTCTCCAATCACAGTTTTGCGGGATCCACCAAAAGCTTTAACCACTACTCCACTCTGCCTCATGGGAGGCCCCTGATATGTCAATCTAGCAATAGTGGATTTTGGCAACACATTCAGCAATGATCTAGTGTCTACCAGCACATTAGACATGGCATCATCCTTACAACTCATGGATATGTGAAGTGCCAAATTGTGGTCTCTTCCCTCCCCAGGGAGATCAGCATCACAAAAACTCAAATTGTTACAAGCGGTAATGTTTGCAACAATACTATCAAATTGTTCTATTGTGACGTCATGATCTACATACGCCACATCCAACACCTTCTGCAGAGCTTCACGGTATGGTTCTGAATTCATAAGCAAAGATAACACAGAGATCTTTGATGGCGTTTGTAGAAGCTGAACTACAACGTTGTATTCACTCCTTTTGATGAGCCTCAACATCTCATCACAGTCTTCTCTCAAGGTGCCACTCTGGCCAGCAGAGACAGGAGTTTTTACAACAGAGGCAGGTTTATTGGAAACAAGTTCCGGATTCGGAGCAATAACAACATCCTCAACCGGGCGCACAACACAATCAGCAACATCAACCCTTTTGATGTTAGCCTGGGGTTTCAGCGGAGCCAAGAAAACACGACCGCTACGGGTTAGGCCGCTGACATCGGCAATGTTAACGACAGAAGTAAAGGGTAGGGGCACCTCCTTCCCATCCTCTAATGCCACAACATTGTAGCGATAGGGGATAACTTTATCAGAAGAATATGGCACAGGGCCTGCTGGTTTAATAATCAAAGAGAGAGAAGCCTTCTGCTTGCTTCCATCGTATTTGATGATAACAGGCTCTGGAATCCGAAATACCGAAGATATCACATTGACTTCATCATCATCAACATCTCGATTCTGAAGTATCTAAGTTACACCTTCATCCAGCATTTCTTGGATGTCTTTACGGACTTGGCGACATCCCCTCTGATTGATAGTGCAAACTCGACATCTGTCAAGGTCATGCTCATAATGACTGTATTCACACAATAGTCTGTGCATCTCGACCAAAGCTTGTCGAATATGGCTGGCATATTTGACTTTATATTTACCAGGGCAGCCCTGGACCATGTTGACAGAGGATTTCCCATGCTCGGGCAATGGGTTCTTCTTCACATTGGGACCTACGTCCTCGAAACACAAGATACCACATCTCACAAGGTCTTGAACCTTGGTCTTCAGTGGGTAACAATTTTCCACGTCATGTCTGGGAGCACCAGAATGATAAACATAGTGTAGCTCGGGCTTATACCACCACTAAGGGTTGGTAGGTGTAAAACCCCAATTTTGTCCCTAAGATCCCTCATGGCATCATAACATTGCATTGCATAGCCTCAAGGATCTTTGAGCATCTTGGCTCCCTTTCCCTTTGGGTAGGGATCTCTTGTAAGTGGTTTGAGATCACCAAGCATGCTTGAATTGTATATCATTGCTTTTCTTATCTTATTCACTAACCAAAAGCACAAAAATATGTCATTTAACATCTTTTGTTTGTAGCTCAAGCAAGCACCAGGTCAAGAGCTTCAAGGAGATCCTTTGTGCAAGAGATGAGGTATTTTCTTGAGATGAGGACCACATGATCATTATATGGAACTTATATGAGCTAGGGGTTCATTTTGGAGCAATTTCATCAAGTGGTAAAGGCTCAAGCTAATCAAAGCATTTCAAGGTCATCTGAGGACCAAAAATCAACTGTGTAGTCAACTGAGGGCTATGAGGTTGGGGAAATGAGTTGAGACACCTCAATCATGTTCAAACAAGGCTTATTCATCATTCTAAACATCTATCTTGAAGATTCAAAGGTCATGGCAAAAGTTACTAACAATGGAAAATGACCTGTAATTCAAAGTTTCCAAATTTGACAAGTTTTTGGTCCACATTCAACTTGACTTGTCAATGTCAAAGAAGTTTCAAATGGATTTTTGGTGAACATGAAAGTTGTAGATCTTTGTCTCCCCTTTCCAAAAAGTCCTAATTCATGTCCATATGATGATTGGTTGAGACGTTATGGTCATTTGAACACAAGGTGTGCATGGAAATTCAAAATGGCCTAACTTTTGATACAAAGCTCCAATTTGGTCCATTCTTTTTGCAAAATGTTTCTCTTGATCATGACATCTCAAAATAGCCTTTTCCATGCATGGGAAAAGTGTGTATGCTCATCATTTATCATGTGATCATTTTGGAGGGAATTTCCACAATTCAAATTTGGCTTATGGTACAAACAAGACAACCATTCCATCATGACCATTGGTTGATTTTGAGTAAATTTGAAAAGCTTAACATGGAGCTTATCACGTGTAGCATGGCACATGAGCTCACTTTTGAATTTTTGCAAATTGATCCACATCTCTCTAATCATATTTAATACAAGGCTTAATTGGATTTCAGTGTGATTAGCATGCCATATAAATACCAAACCCTAACCATAATCACCATAACAGAACCAATTCAGATCTAGAATTTCAAAGTTCCCTCCAAAATTCTCTCTCTTCGAATTCTTCATCTCTTCACACAAACACCAAAAATTCTTGCATAATCTTGTTCATCATGCTTCATTGAGCAAGAATCAACCATTGGTTTGAGCAATTCAGTCCGGATTCGAGCAGTTCAAGTGCAAACTTATAGCAATGGAAGTTGGAAATTGAGCTAGATCCAGGTGGTTTCAATTGTTTCTTTGTGCACAAAGCTTCAAGGCAAGGTCAAAGGAGTAGATCTGGAGCTTTTGAGTTGTTGATAACACGTGTACAACAACCTTCATTTCCAGGTGATGAAAATTCATCCTCTCCTTTTGCTATTTTATGATCATAGATGTGAAGAGCATGCTGTGTAGGTTATGTAGATATGTTTAGATTTGAAAATGATCAAGTATTGAGCCTGTATGATGAACTTCAAGTTTAGATCTAGGAAATGTTTTCGTTCGATCTGGAAAATACATGAGGAATTAGGATGTTTTGATTTGATATTTGGAATGTATGTTGAATGGCGGTTCGAACGGTATAAGGTTCATGAATTTCTGGAAATTTTGGTCTGGAACTCACCGGAATCTGGCCGGGGAAGACGACCGGAGCTACAACTCCGGCGTCTGAGTTGTCTTAGGGTTTTTGCCATGTGTTTGCCATGCGAGTGCTTACGTGTTTGTTTGATTGGTGAGGAATCCGTTGACTGATCCACGCGTGCCTTGGACTGATGATGTGTGTTGCTGACTCAATTAATGAAGTTGTGCGTTTTGGCATTTGAATGTGATCCGTTGATTTGCTTTTCGCGCCTCATCGTGTTGCTAAAAATATTTCTGAATTGATTCAAATATTTGTTTTCCCTCCATTTTCCTTTGGTTATTCATTTATTTTGCTCATCTTTGAAAATTCATAAAAAATTGAAAAATGATCCAAATTAACTCCAATTTTTTTTCCTAGTTTTGTATGAATGTCTAGTTTTTTATGGTATTAATTTTGTGGATTGTTGATGTCTGGTTTGTGATTGGTGAATTTTTGAATCTATGCTATGCCAAATTGATATGTTGTGTTCAATGCTTTGTGAAATCTTCATCTTTGAGCCAATTGATCCAATTTTTTGCATGCTTGATATTCATACATGATGTGAATTTTTGGTAACTGGTTTGGAATTTTTCTCATATGCTATCATTTTTTTTGACACATGAAGATGAATGTGACAATTTGTGTCACATTTTTGCATAATGTTTGTTCATGACATAAGGAGCTTGCATAAAAAATTTCAAAGCCTTTGCATGCCTTTCTGTTTTGATTTGGATTTTCTAAATTGGAAGTTCACTTTTTGCATATTTTGTGATCATTGCATTACATGAGCCATTTGAGGCATTTGCTTTTTGAATTGATGCTGGTCCTTTTGAGGACATTCTGTGACATGTTTGAATGTGCATTATGTGGAAGGTTGAGTTCTGTTTTGATCATTTGGTTTGGTTTTGAACTTAGTCTTTGTACTAGTGTTTTATGCATAAACTAACTGTGCTTTGTATTTCAGGTTTGGACATTTAGGATTGATGGTTGATTTGTTCTCACTTTGTGAGATGAAAATGATTTGAGTTCTAACTTTTGTTTGTTTTGTAGGTTCTAAGTGATGTGCTTGGGTTCATTTGAGTTCTTGAGCATTGTTCATTGGATCGTGTAACTGTGAATGGTTTCATTGTTTGTCTGTTGGTTTTTGACTGAAATATTAACTATTTAGTCTTTGTACAGGTACCTTAGTTGCTTGCTTTTTGCTCTTGCTTGAGCTTTGGATTATGGTTGATACACCACTTAGGTAGTTATCTTCTTACTCCATGTAGTCTGGAAGTCCTGTCACCTTTTTTGGCAGGCATTTTGCTGGCAAGTCCTCCTTCAGAGGCTCTATTTGTGTTTGTTTACAGTTGTGCCAAAGACCTCCAAGATGAGGCATGTGATACTTGATAAGACCTCCAAGAGTTGAGGCAATTGACAGATAAAAGGGATTAGTAGTCAATCCCCCGTTATTCAGTGAGTCGTTCTTTATGCTCGCACTACGTGCTTATGCTTTTGAAAATGTACCCAAAATCTTTGTCCAGTGTCTGTCAAGTGGAATAGGATCCCACTTTCTGGATCCCCACGCTTTCTTTGTCATGAGCTCACCCTGGCCATGGTTAAGAGCATGAGGTCTCATCCTCATTACCATTTTGATCAGCTTCACCCTAACTCTCAATGTTAGTGGTTAAGAGCTACAGCTTACCCATTTATAGTTTGGCTTGTTTGTCGAGGTTGATATGACCCCTCTTGACTAAAGCCCACCCATTTGTTTGAGCCTCTTGTATGTATATAGATTATGATGTTTGCTTTTGATGTGTTTGCTTTTGATGTTTGTTTGTTATGGTTGGGAGTCGGATATAAGTCCATGTATTGGCATTCTGTTTCCTTTTTATGGTTGGGAGTCGGATATAAGTCCATGTATTGGCATTCTGTTTCCGTTTTGTTGTTAGGAGTCGGATATAAGTCCATGTATTGGCGTTCTGTTTCCGTTTTGTTGTTAGGAGTCGGGTGTAAGTCCATGTATTGGCATTCTGTTTCCTTTTATTGAGGATCTCTTATGAGACTTATGTGATTGCTTTTGCTTTGTGCTTGCTTATTCCAAAGGATGGGAACTTACTTGGATAATCTATATGATCTCAAGAGAGGAACTCCTAGTGTGGTTTTATTTCATAACCCTCACCTTTTTGTTCTCTTTAGAACTTAACTCTTCTTCATCTTTCCACCCTAACCCAAACCAAAAACGTTTTTGTGCAAACATTTCATTTGTTTTCAACATTAGAAACCTAAGCCTTATGCTTTTGATTTTCAAACTTTCTTTTCATAATACTCATTTTGAATTGAATCTTTATGTCAACTTTGACCATTTTTGTATACACTTCTAATTGGTAAATATAACCCATTCAAATGTTTTTTTGTGGTTCCAATGTCCACTTCTTAATTAAAATTTTCCATAACCTTTAGCTATTAGGTTTGAGTTATCTTTGTGGTAGATATAATGCTCACCTTTGTCCTTAGTGATGGACAATGAGCCTTTCATGCTTATTATAGGGTTAACCCCTCACTAGCATGTTGAAGCTATCCTCACATGGTGGACTTGTGGTTTTTCAGGTTGAGTTTTCTCCCTTTGATAACAAAAGACCTTAAGGCTTTTGGACCAATCAATCCACTCAGTTGTTTTTGAATTTTTTTTACCCGAACTACGAGGTTTTGATCCTAATATTTTTATAAAAGGGTACGTAGGCAATGGGTTTATCCATCCAAACACAAAATGTAAATAAACTTGTATATTCTTTTCTCATCTCTTCAATCATGTTTGCACAAATAAAATTTCACAAAAACAATAACCTTTGCAACAAGTGTGAAAAGGGCTCCCTAGGAGTACCTAGGATGTTTTGGGTGCCTAACACCTTCCCATTGCATAACCAACCCCCTTACCCAGATCTCTGTTTCTTTTACTAGTTTTGTTTGTAAAACTTTTAGGTTTTTATTCGCTTTCTAACCATTCCTTTGGATAAATAGAAGTGCGGTGGCGACTCGACTTTGTATGATTTACCTTGGATTTAGTCAATATCTCCAATGGTAACGAATACACTGCTACAGAAAAGTGGCGACTCTGCTGCGGACTCTATCTACCCTAGTGGGGTTTTCCAACTTTTCACCCTTGTTGTATTATATTTGTTTGTGACATATTTTTGTGCAATTTGGGATTACTGTATTGTATGTAATGCTTGATTTGCTTGATATATTAATTACTTGTTTGCTTGGTGATCTTTGTGAGATGAGTTCTATACCCGAACTCGAGTGCACCTAGGATAGGAGAATGACGTAGTCTTGCCGACTTGTGTGGAGTTATTCCTTAGCAAGTTGACTTGCGAGTCCATTCACTTGGTGGAGGTCATGTTGGGATCAATAATGTCACACAAGTAAGTTATGGTTAGACATTACTCTTTCCAACATAGACCTTAGAAGCCAAGGACCTTAGTTTACCAAACCCATCTTGGCCTATTTTTAGGATGTAGTGCGGAAATCGTTCAAATGTAAGATTTGATGTGATTGTTACGCGATACTACACTCATAAGAGTCTCTCTTGAGGATATTTTTGGAATACGAGTAGTCGTTTCTCCGATAATATCCGAAAGATGGGATGATGACTATGGGAACCTCTTGTAGAACATGTTTGGCAGGTTTAAACCCTAGTACACTCCCTTTGGGTGGTTCTTAACCGAGACTCCATGCTCGTGACTTGCAACAAACCCTTGATTCATGGTTGATCCGTTCATGTATCCTTAATATCAATGGAACTTGGGTGTTGATAAGGTCTAAACCATAATCCACCAAAATGGATGATTGATATTAAGGATAATATGATCCATCCCATGACCTTTGTTTGGTGTGCTTTGCTTGATCCTTGAGTGTGATTGTTGCATTCATGCATTCATGCACCCATTTGCATCCATATCATCAGTAAAAGAAGGAAAATTTTCAAGGAACTTAAGGGGTTTATTTGATAAATTTTCAGACATGGAAATACAAAGAAGGAATACAAAGAAGTACAGCTTCAGACAACCTGACCTGAAAGAGTTAAGGAATTTGACATCCTATGTACTAGATCCCTTGGGTTTCAAGGCTCGTTTTGGGAAGCTTCTTCCTCTTCTGACTACTCAGGTTGATGAAGGGTTGATGAGCGTATTGGTGCAGTTTTATGATCCTCTGCACCGTTGCTTCACATTTTCGGACTTCCAGCTGTTGCCTACCCTTGAGGAGTATGCTTATCTTGTGGGTATACCTATCCTGGATCAGTTGCCATTCAGTGGCTTGGAGAGTATTCCTACTTCTCAAGAGATAGCTGACATGTTACACATAGATGAATCTCTGGTTGGTGCTCATATGACTACCAAAGGTGGAATTCGAGGTCTCCCTTCTGAGTTCCTCATTTCTCAAGCTACTGTTTATGGGAAGGCCATGAGTGAGGATGCCTTTGAAGCCATATTTGTACTTCTCATCTATGGGTTGGTATTGTTCCCCAACATCGACAAGTTTGTGGATGCGAACGCTATTAGGATCTTTTCCGCTCTTAATCCTGTTCCGACTCTGTTGGGTGATACCTATTTCTCTTTGCATATGAGGAATGCAAAGGGTGGTGGCGCTATTGTGTGTTGTTTGCCTCTGTTGTACAAGTGGTTTATTTCTCACTTGCCTCAGACGGTCGCCTTCAAGGAGAACAAGGGATGTCTACGGTGGTCCACGAGACTCATGTCTCTCACTAATGATGATATCTCTTGGTATAACCGTGTATATGATGGTGTGCAGATTATCGACTCTTGTGGTGAATTCTTCAATGTGCCTCTTCTTGGTACGTGTGGGGGGATTAACTACAACCCTGTTTTAGCACGTCGTCAGCTTGGGTTCCCCCTAAAGGATAAACCTAATAACATTCTGTTAGAGGGTGTGTTCTTTCAGGAGGGTAAAGATCCCCAAGGCTTGAAGGGCAGAATGGTTCGCGCTTGGCGCAAGGTTCATAAGAAAGGAAGGAAGGAGTTGGGTCCTAAGAATTGCATTGCTTGGTCCTAAGAATTGCATTGCTATCTGAGTATCTCATGCCTTACGAGTATCCGAGACCTACACCTTTGGTTGTGGCTGGGCCTTCAACCCTCCCTAACCAAGGAGTAGAGGAGTTGAGAGACGAAGACCTATCACGTGCCTGGATCCGTGAAAGGGAAGAGTTGCTTCAGCAGATTAAGGAGAAGGATGATTTGATTGAGTTCCTCGAGCATCAGGTTATTGATGATCCTGATGATGCATGGACTTTTCTACTTCCTCAGTCTTCCAAGTTTTGGAAAAGGAGGTATGATCGACTCGCCAAAGAGAAGGCAGATATGGAGGCAGCTTACGAGAGAGAGGTGAAGAGGCTTCGTGCAACTTATCTTCCTGTGTCCCGAGCCTTAGATGATTGTTTCTAGGGATCCATAGGATGATTATTTTCCTTTTCTCTTGTAAATGATTGACAATGCTGTACTTCTTTTCCCTGATATAATTTGATGAGATATTTCCATATGCGATAAAATGCTTAATATTTCCAAAATTTGCAAATAAAACCCTAAAGTTCCTTTGAAATAAAAACAAACCATATGCACAAGCATTGCATGCATCATATGCATAAGTAGGTTTTGTTCTCGGCTTCTGGTCCTGTGGTCTAACTCTGTGCTCTTCATTTATTTTGAAGACAAGCTGACTCACCGGTAATACACTAAAGTCAACTCTTCCAGATTGATGGATCATCTAGAGCAAGAGAACCGTGAACTCAAGGAAGAAGTCGCCAGACTGAGTGCTTTGATGGAATCGTTCCTGGCTGCCCAAAGCCAGTCTTCTCCAACGCCTTCAACTCCTCCCTAGAGGACAATCATCTCTGAGATTGTTTCGTCAACTGCGCCTGCAGCCAATGCACACTTTGTGCCAACAGCCATGCCAACCGGATTTCCGTGGGGGATGCCTCCCAGCTTTATGCCTGAGGGCCCTGCTCCAACTTTTGCTTCTATGCCGACATTTAGCCCGGTCCTTGCTGTTCCTCCTTCTGTTGTGCATACCATGCCTAGGGTAGACGACACCATCTATCATTCTGAGCCGTCTGAGGGCCCAGATGTTCATGAGAAGATGGATGCTTTGAACGACCAATTTCTTGAGCTTCGCAAGGAATTGAAGACTCTTAGAGGAAAGGATCTCTTTGGCAAGTTTGTTGCCGAGTTATGCTTGGTTCCCAATGTGAAGATTCCGGTGAAATTCAAGGTCTGACTTTGAAAAATACAAAGGGAATACTTGTCCTCTCAGCCACCTGGTCATTTATGCCAGGAAGATGTCTACTCAGACTGATAATGACCAGTTGCTCATCCACTACTTTCAGGACAGTTTGTCCGGTGCAACTCTGCGTTGGTATATGGGGCTTGACAGTGCGAACATCTGATCCTTCAATGACCTTGGCGAGGCCTTCGTCAAGCAGTACAAGTATAATGTGGATATGTCTCCCGATAGGGATCAGCTAAGGGCCATGTCCCAGAAGGACAAAGAAACGTTCAAAGAGTATGCCCAAAGGTGGCGAGAGTTGGCAGCTCAGATCGTGCCTCCGCTAGAAGAGAAAGAAATGACCAAGATCTTTTTGAAGACCTTGAGTTCATTCTATTATGAGCGGATGATTGCTAGCGCTCCTTCTGACTTCACCGAGATGGTGAATATGGGGATGCGTCTAGAAGAAGGGGTTAGAGAAGGACGTCTAACCAAAGAAGAAGGCTCTTCTGTCAAACGATATGGGGCGTTTGCAAAGAAGAAAGATGGAGAGGCACATGCTGTGACCTCCCATGTGAAATCCAGAAGACCCTCTGTGAGGAGGAAGACCGTGCGTCACGCCGGTAATCAGCACCAGGTGGCTCATATAGCACCTGTTTTCAGAGACAACCAACAATATCAGCAACATAATAACAATCAACAACCATCTCAGCAATATCAGCAGCAACAACACCGTCCGCAACAGCAGACCTATCAGCCTCGCAACAGTAATCAAGCCAACACGAGTTATGAGAGGAAGAAGATCACTTTTGATCCGATTCCGATGACGTACGCAGAACTATACCCCTCTTTGATAGAAAGGAAGTTGATTACTCCGAGAGACCCACCAGCTATACCTGCTAACCCTCAGTGGTGGTATAAGCCTGAATTGCATTGTGTCTATCACTCTGGTGCTCCCGGCCACGACGTGGAGAATTGTATTCCGTTGAAGACCAAGGTTCAAGACCTTGTGAGGTGTGGCATTTTGTGCTTTGAGGACGTAGGTCCTAATGTGAAGAAGAACCCATTGCCCGAGCATGGGAAATCTGTTAACATGGTCCAGGGTTGCAATGGCAAGTACAAAGTCAAATATGTCAGTCACATTCGACAGTCTCTAGTTGAGTTGCATCGTTTGCTGTGTGATTATAGTCACTATGAGCACGATCATGATAGATGCCGAATTTGTCCTGTTAACCGATTGGGTTGTTGCCAGGTGCGTAAAGATCTTCAGGAAATGCTGGATGAAGGAGTTATTGAGATTATTTAGAATAGGAATGTTGACGAAGATGAACCAGAGGTCAACGTAATCTCCCCAGTATTTCGGATACCCGAGCCTATTATCATCAAATATGATGGTAGCAAGCAGAAGGTTTCTCCTTCCTTGATCATTAAGCCTGCCGATCCAGTACCGTATTCTTCTGAAAAGGCAATTCCCTTCCGTTACAACGCTGTTGCTGTAGAAGATGGGAAATAGGTGACTTTGCCATCCTACTCTGTTGTGAATATTGCTGACGTAAGTGGTTTGACCCGTAGCGGTCGTGTATTTTTCTGCGCCACCGAAGCCTCAGGCTAGTGCTGATTTTGTTGAACGCCCGATTGGGAATGCTGTGAGCACCCCGAATCCGGCACCTGTTGTTAAACCCTCCTCTATACAGAAAGCTCCTACTTCTGTTGGCCCTAGTGGCAATGTGAAAGAAGACTGTGATGAGATGCTGAAGCTCATCAAGAAGAGTGAGTACAGTATTGTAGACCAGCTTCTACAAACGCCATCCAAGATATCCGTGTTATCTTTGCTGCTGAATTCAGAACCGCATAGAGAGGCTCTGCAGAAAGTTTTGGATGTGGCATATGTAGATCACGATGTCACGATAGAACAGTTTGATAGCATTGTTGCAAAGATTACTGCTTGTAACAATTTGAGTTTCTGTGACTCTGATCTCCCTGAAGAGGGAAGAGACCACAACTTGACTTTACACATATCCATGAATTGTAAAGACGACGCCATGTCCAATGTGCCGGTGGACACTGGGTCATCCCTGAATGTATTGCCAAAAACCACTCTTTCCAGTCTGTCTTATCAAGGGCCTCCCATGAGGCATAGTGGAGTTGTTGTGAAAGCTTTCGATGGGTCGTGTAAGACTGTGATTGGGGAAGTTGAACTCCCAATCAAGATTGGACCAAGTGATTTCCAAATTACCTTCCAGGTTATGGATATTCACCCATCGTACAGTTGTCTCCTAGGCAGACCATGGATTCACGAGGCTGGTGCCGTGACATCCACCCTACACCAGAAGCTGAAATTTGTGAAGAATAAGAAACTGGTAGTGGTAGGGGGAGAAAAGGCTCTCCTGGTTAGCCACTTGTCTTCCTTCTCATACATAGATGCTGAGGATGAAGTTGGAACTCCTTTCTAAGCTTTATCTATAGCTGAGCCTGTTGAGAAGAGAACTCCTTCATTTACTTCCTATAAAGATGCGAAATTGGCCATTGAGCATGGTGCAATTGCTGGTCTAGGAAAAATGATTGAGCTGGAAGACAATAAGTCCCGGGCTGGTATTGGCTTTTCTTCTGGGGTTTTCAACGAGAAAGGGCTGTTCAAGAGTGGAGGTTTTATCCACACCGGTCAGGAGGAAGAAGCTGCTGCTGTCTTGGAAGAGGATGCAGAGGATTCTGACAATTTTGTCATCCCTGGAGGGATCTGCAATAATTGGGTCGCTGTGGATGTTCCTACAGTTGTCCACAAGTCAACGTAATGATCACTTTGTTTAAAAACCCTTCTCCCATGCCAAAAGGAGAAGTGATGACATTGTTGGCAACATAAATACAATGATATTTTCATTCAATAAATTCATGTTAAATGTTTATTTTTCCAATTATTTTCCCTTTTTGCTTTTTACATGAAATTGGTGATCACATAAAACCATAAAATAAAATAAAATCAATCTTTTCATCTGCATAATGATTTTCCTTGTTTGATTTCTAAAAGCTTTTCATATCCAAAATCATTATGCAGGTTGATTTCTAAACCCATTGAACATAATGATCCAACACTATCTCCCAATTTTGAGTTCCCTGTATTTGAGGCAGAGGAAGATGATGTTGAAGAGATTCCTGATGAGATTACCCGTCTACTTGAGCATGAAAAGAAGATCATTCAGCCGCATCTTGAAAATCTGGAAACAGTCAACTTGGGGTCTGAGGATTGTGTGCGAGAAGTGAAGATTGGGGCACTCCTGGAAGAATTTGTTAAGAAGGGGTTGATCGAATTGCTACGAGAATATGTCGATATCTTTGCTTGGTCGTATGAAGACATGCCAGGTCTAGATACAGATATTGTGCAACATTTCCTATCCTTGAAGCCTGAGTGCGTGCCTGTGAAGCAGAAGCTCAGAAGAACTCATCCTGATATGGCAGTGAAGATCAAAGAAGAAGTTCAGAAGCAAATTGATGCGGGGTTTCTGGTGACTTCTACATATCCTCAATGGGTGGCCAATATTGTGCCCGTGCCTAAGAAAGACGGAAAAGTCCGGATGTGTGTGGATTATAGAGATTTGAATAAAGCTAGTCTGAAAGATGATTTTCCTCTACCACACATTGATATGTTGGTAGACAATAAAACTAAATTCAATATCTTCTCATTTATGGACGGATTTTCTGGATATAATCAGATTAAGATGGCACCCGAGGATATGGAGAAGACAACATTCATCACACCTTGGGGAACATTCTGTTATCGAGTGATGCCCTTCGGTTTGAAGAACGCCGGAGCCACGTATCAACGAGCTATGACCACCTTGTTCCATGATATGATGCACAAGGAGATTGAGGTATATGTTGATGATATGATTGCTAAGTCGAAAACAGAAGTTGAACATGTAGAGCACTTGTTGAAGCTTTTTCAGCGTTTGAGGAAGTTCAAGCTTCGTCTGAATCCTAACAAGTGTACATTTGGAGTCCGTTCTGGCAAGTTATTGGGCTTTATTGTCAGCGAAAGAGGTATTGAGGTTGATCCTGCCAAGGTCAAAGCAATACAAGAGATGCCTGCGCCCAAAACTGAGAAGCAAGTCCGAGGTTTTCTTGGCCGCTTGAATTACATTTCCAGATTCATATCCCACATGACTGCCACATGTGCGCCGATATTCAAGCTCCTTCAGAAAGATCAGTCTCATGATTGGACCGAGGATTGCCAAAAGGCCTTTGACCGTATCAAAGAGTATCTGTCTGAACCTCCAATCTTGTCTCCACCTGTGGAAGGAAGACCTTTGATCATGTATCTGACAGTTCTTGAAGACTCGATGGGTTGTGCCCTTGGTCAGCAAGATGAATCAGGAAAGAAAGAGTATGCCATCTACTACCTGAGTAAGAAGTTCACTGATTGTGAGTCTCGATACTCAATGCTTGAGAAGACATGCTGTGCTTTGGCTTGGGTTGCTAAGCGTTTACGCCAGTATATGATAAATCATACAACTTGGTTGATATCCAGAATGGATCCAATCAAGTACATATTTGAGAAGCCTGCTTTAACCGGGAGGATTGCCCGTTGGCAGATGTTGTTATCTGAGTATGATATTGAGTATCGAGCTCAGAAGGCTATTAAAGGTAGTATCTTGGCTGACCACTTGGCACATCAACCGATCGAAGATTATCAGTCAGTTCAGTATGATTTCCCAGATGAGGAGATTCTGTATTTAAAGATGAAAGATTGTGATGAACCTATACTCGATGAAGGGCCAGAGCCTGGTTCCAGATGGAGTATGGTATTCGATGGCGCTGTAAATCAGTACGAAAAGGGTATTGGGGCAGTAATTATTACTCCTCAGGGCACACATATTCCTTTTATAGCAAGGCTAACCTTCAAATGCACGAATAATATGGCTGAGTATGAGGCCTGTATTATGGGATTGGAAGAATGCATTGATCTAAGGATCAAGCATCTTGATGTTTATGGTGATTCGGCCCTCGTTGTCAATCAGATTAAGGGTGAATGGGAAATGAATCAGCCTGGTCTTATTCCATATAGAGATTATGTGAGGAGGATTTCAACGTTCTTTACCGAGGTTGACTTCCACCATATTCCTCGAGATGATAATCGGATGGCAGATGCTCTTGCTACGCTTGCTTCGATGATTGTGGTTAAGTATTGGAATGAAGTTCCCAATATCATCGTGATGCGCTTGGATAGACCAGCTCATGTGTTTGCAGTTGAAGAAGTAAAAGATGATAAGCCATGGTATTATGACATCAAGTGTTTCCTTCAGAGCCAGATTTACCCTCCTGGGGCATCTGTGAAAGATAGGAAGACTTTGAGGAGATTGTCAGGCAGTTTCTACCTCAATGGCGAAGTGCTTTATAAGAGAAATTTTGACATGGTTTTGCTCAGATGCGTGGATAGACACGAAGCAGACCTGTTGATGACTAAGGTCCATGAGGGTTCATTTGGTACTAATTCCAATGGACATGCCATGGCTAGAAAGATGTTGAGAGCAGGCTACTATTGGCTGACAATGGAGTCTGACTGCTGCAAGTATGTGAAGAAATGCCATAAGTGTCAGATTTATGCGGATAAGATTCATATTCCTCCGACACTTCTGAATGTGATTTCATCACCATGGCCTTTCTCTATGTGGGGAATTGACATGATTGGCATGATTGAGCCGAAAGCATCCAATGGACACAGGTTTATTCTCATAGCAATTGATTACTTCACTAAGTGGGTTGAAGCTGTGTCATATGCAAATGTGACCAGGCAGGTGGTCATGAAGTTTATCAAGAATCAACTCATATGCCGTTATGGTGTGCTTGATAAGATCATTACTGATAATGGATCTAACTTGAATAACAAGATGATGAAAGAGTTGTGTGATGAGTTCAAGATTGCACACCATAATTCTTCTCCTTACAGACCCAAGATGAATGGGGCTGTTTAAGCTGCTAATAAGAATATCAAGAAGATTATCCAGAAGATGGTTGTTACGTACAAAGATTGGCATGAGATGCTGCCATCTGCTTTACATGGATATCGTACATCTGTCCGCACTTCAACAGGGGCAACCCCTTTCTCTCTTGTTTATGGCATGGAGGCCGTACTCCCAGTAGAGGTGGAGATCCCATCAATGAGGGTCTTGATGGAGGCCAAGTTGACTGATGCTGAATGGATTCAGAGTTGTTATGACCAACTGAATTTGATTGAAGAGAAGAGATTGACTGCCATGTGTCATGGTCAGTTATATCAGCAGAGAATGAAGAGAGCTTTTGATAAGAAGGTCAAGCCTCGTGTGTTCAGAGAAGGTGACCTTGTGCTCAAGAAAGTCTTGTCTTTCGCGCCCGATTCCAGGGGCAAGTGGACTCCAAACTATGAAGGTCCATATGTTGTTAAGAGAGCCTTTTCAGGCGGTGCTTTGATACTTACAACTATGGATGGGGAGGATTTCACTCGTCCTGTGAATTCAGATGCAGTCAAGAAATACTTCGCCTAAAAATAAAAACAGAATGGCTCGCTAAGTTGAAAACCCGAAAGGGCGGCTTAGGAAAAAATGAGCGTCTCGGTGGATTGAAAACCCGAAAGGGCGATCCAGGCAAAAATTAGAGAAATGAAAAAATGAATATATGCATCCCGCTAGATTGAGTACCTCATCCTGGGGCAATCTAGGCAAAAATTAGGGATTTGGCAAGTAACTGCATCCTGACAAGACTGTGTTCTACAACTGTCATCCATCAGATATTCTTGTTCATTCGTCGTCAACCAAAGCTTCGAATACATCGAATTCAGAATTGGTGGAGAAATGGTCATTATGTTCAATGTAGCCCTTTTCCAATATATATCACCAATTTCAAATTTGTAAAGATCTATGGAGTCTTGCCATTTGCAGGCTACCATTCCATCAAATAAATTTGAGCCTTTATCCAATTATTTGCACTCTTATTTGTTTCTACTCAACAAATGTTTTGCATGTTTTAATTGAGAAAATATCATTGTTTTGAAAAATGAATTTTCACAAATTGTTTTTAAACTAAGTGAACGTTCACAATGATGAAAGGATACTTAAGGGATCCTCAATGCTCTCCCAAGGGTGGCATGATTTCCAACAGGGTAAGACATTTGTTCATATCCCTGGCATGACTGTATCCTCTTCCTCTGGAGCCTTTTGTGGTTTTTCTCCCGAGCAGAGTACTTGTTGAGGTTTTTTAACTCCCTTCCCTTCAACAGAGCAGTGGTCTTCCCTCCTCAGCAGATATATTTCTCTTTGGAAGGTTCGGTATTTGGTGGTCGATCCCCAGAATTCCTTCACTTCCTCAGATAGATCCCCAGCGGAGTTGTTGCTGTGTTGGATCTTATCTATGATGATGTTATCTTCCTCAGATAAATCCCCAGTAGAGTTGTTGGTGTGGTGGATTTTATATGTGATGGTTCAATCCCTAATAGAGTGGCTTGGATGGAAGATTCTACTTGTGCTTAAAGCTCTTCTCCCCAGCTGAGACCTATAGTTCATCCCCGAGTGGTATGCTTGTTAAGATGTTCACCACTCTCCTCTATTTTCCCTTCAGCAGAAGAGCGTTTTTTCTCAGCAGGTGTGATTTCCTTGGTGAGTTTGGTACTTGATGTTGGATCACCAGATTCCCCTTATTCTTCCTCAGATAGATCCCCAGTAGAGTTGGTGTGTTGGATTTTATCTGTGGTGATGTTATCCCCTGCAGAGATTGTTGTTTCCTGGTATCTCTGGATTCCCCAGTAGAGTTGCTTGTGTGGCAGTTTCTGCCTGTGCGCTGAACTCTCTTTTCCCAGCTGAGACTGATGATTCATCCCTGCAGAGATTTTGTTGTCTTTGATCCCCGGCAGATTGGATATTCTCTGGTGATCCTGGCTCCTTCTCTTGAGATGTAGTACCGGGTGGTTGATTCCTGGACCTGTTTGTGTTAGATATGTCTTTTTGTCAGCATTCATCAAACATAAATCACGCATACACATGCATAATTATAACATTCAGATATTCATGTTGCATTCTTTGCATATATCTTTTGTTTGTTGTCTCCTGCTAATTGGTGATATGTATTTCCCCAAGCAGATGTGTGTGTCTGTTCTCTCCATGTAGAGTCACCCCCTTAAGCAGAAAGTGTTTATCTTTCCTGCCATTTCCCCACTGAGTTATATCCTCGTGGACGACAGTTGTTTCCGTTTCCTCCCAACACATATATTGGGATGGGTTCCCCTATTGAGTTATATCCTCATTAGGATGAGTCTTGATTCAGTTTGCCTTTTTGGTTTGATCCTGAATTGGCCCCTTGTGAATGTCTTTGGTGTTTCCCTGTGATAAATGAATAATTACTCAGTAATTAGTAATGATTCACTTTTTTCCCCTAGCGGAGTTTGTGGTTTTCTACCCTTATACCGATAGTTGTAAATCCTACTTTTCTCCCCAGCGGAGTTTGTGGTTTTCTACCCTTATACCGGTAGTTGTAAACCCTATGTTCCTCCCCTTCGCAGAGTTAACCTTTGTTGTTCATCCTAGTTGAGGACGGTTACTATTCCGTGGTTTCCTACCCAGTAACCGGTAGGTGTAATCCCCTCCTTGATGGTTATCTTCATCCGGTATTCGATGTTGATACTCCCTCTTTTTCCTGGGTGATTTCCTTGCGCTCGCAATTTATCCCCGACGAGTCATCTTTCGTCTACCCTGTTGTTGTTGGTAACGATTGTTTCTCTCCTGAATTGGTCATCATTATATACCTAGTTTTGGTATCCCGATGCCTTTTCCTTTTCGGTTGATTTATCCTTTATTAACCCAGTAACCGGTTGTGGATAATCTTCCATGCGAGTGTATTATCTACGTTCTGACGGTAATAGATAGTATATCTCATGCACTCTCTAGTCGAAGCCTTTTGGTTCTTCCGCAGTTGAGTAGGATTCTTTCCCCCTTTGCAGAGTTAACCATTATTGTTCATTCTGGTTGATGACGGTTACTCTTCCGTGGTTATCTACCCAGTATCCGGTAGATATAATCCCCTCTTTGACGGTTATCATTATCTAATATTCGGTATTGATATTCCCTCCTTATTTCGGGTAATTTCTCTGATTAAGAAATTTTATCCCCAGCGGGTCCTCTTTCATTTACCGTCTGTCGGTGATGTTGGTTACTCCCCTTTTTGAGCATATCTCCCAATAACCGGTGATATGTCTCTTGGATCGTTGTAACGCCTCAAAATTTGCCCTCCTCTTCTTCGGACTAGTTTAGCATGTTGCATTTCATTTTAGAGCATTAGGCATTGCATTTTGCATATCATCTGAAAATAAGAAAGTCATCCTCCAAAGTCTTTTTAGAAGGTGAGAAGTTACATGATTCAAGCCTGAGGGTTTCTATGAATGGATTGTCAACCATCTGAGGGTTTGTGCTTCAGTCAGGCTTTCCTGATCTTTCAAAGGCCTTGAGCATTATCTTGTTTGCAAGGATATATTTCCATCATCATGGTTCTATTATCATCAAGGGCTTCATTGTTCATGCTCAAGTTTCCTTTGGATTAGGGTTTTGACCTCTGGTTAACCCTAATCAATGCCATTCTTTCAACCAGGGTTTCTCAAGGAGATGAAGTGTTTTATTGGGATAAGGATCACATGAGTGTCATATTGAGCTTACATGAGCTAGGCTTTCATTTCTGAGCCATTTCCTCAAGTGGTAGAGGCTCAAGCTGATTAGGGCATTTCAAGGTCATCTGAAGACCAAAAAGTCAACTGTAAAGTCAACTGAGGGCTATGAGGTGGGGAAATGAGTTTCAACACTTAAATCATGTTCAAAAGAGGTCCATTTGTCATTCTAAACATCTAGCTTGAAGATTTTGAAGTCATGGAAAAAGTTTCCAAAAATGGAAAGTGACCTGAATTGAAAGTTTCCAAAAATGGCAAGTTTTTGGTCCATATTCAACTTGACTTATCAACATCAAAGAAGCTTCAAATGGATTTTTGTTGAACATGAAAGTTGAAGATCTTTATCTCTTCTTTTCAAAAAGTCATATTTCATGATCATCTGATGATTGGTTGAGAAGTTATGGCCAAATGATCACAAAGTGTACATGGAAGTTCAACATGCCATAACTTTTGATTCAAAACTCCAATTTGGTCCACTCTTTTTGCAAAATGCTCCTTTTGACCAATACTTTCCAAATCAACCATTGCCTTGCATGGAAGAAGCTCATGTGATCATGTGTTCATACATGTGCTTTTTGGAGGGAAAATCCATAATTTGAATTTGGTTGATTATGCAAGCCATTTGATCATTCCATCATGTTTATTGGTTGGTTTTAAGTGAGGATGAAGCTCAGCATGACACTGTTCATGTGCACATGTCCATGCATAACCTCATTTGCATGTTTTTTCACTTTGCTTCACATTTCATTAATCAAGATTAACCAAGCCTAATTGTGATTAGCATTGTCATTAGTGAACCATATAAATAGCAAACCCTAACAGAATTTGCTGATAACAAACTTTGAGATCTCAAATTTCCATTTTCCCTCCAAAATTCTCTCTCTTCAATTTTCATTTTTCTTCACATAACTCTTCAATATTCTTGCATAATCATGTTCAGCATGCACTGTTAAGCAAGATTCAACCATTGTTTTGGACAATTGAGCAAGATTTGGAGCTATTCAAGTGCCTTTACATGTCAATGGAAATTTGGAATTAAGCTAGATCTAAGAGGATTCAAGTGTTGCTTCTTATTCAAAGCTTCATTAGAGGTGCAAGGGAGAAGATCTGGATCATTTGGAGGCTTGAACGCACGGTTTTCAGTCACTGCCATTCCAAGTAGGTGAGATTTTCATCCTCACCTTTTGATGTTTCATGTACATGATTGTATAGATCCTGTTATGTTGATCATGCTGATGGTTTTAGATTTTTATTTGGCGAAGAAATGAGCATGTTATGATGATTTAAAGTTTTGATACCATACATGTTTTTGCTCGATCTGATTAATTCATGAGGTTTTAGAATGTTTTGATTGCATATTCGTGATCTGCATGGAAAGACCTTTCCAATGATATAAATTTTGTCCAATTCTGGTAATTTGCACGGCGGCGCTCCGCCTGGCTGGCCGGAGAAGACGGTTGAAACAACCGTCCTCCGCCGCCTGGTTATGAATGCTAGGGTTTCTTGGCCTTTGTATGAAACGCAGCGTTTCAGCGCTTCTTGGACAGTCAGCGCGCGAGTTCGAACCTTCGCCATGCATTTTGTTAAAATTCCAATTGATATTCTCTTGATCCTTGGATGCGCTAGTTCGATCCTTTCCCATGTATTTCTTTAAATTTCAGTTGAATATTCACATTTACCCTAGACGCGTAGGTTCGATCCTAGCATTTTGCATGTTTCTGATTTATTGTATGAGCACCTTTGACCTAGCGCGCGCCTGTTCGAACCTGGTCCATGCATGTTGATTTTACTTTATTTCATTTTCCATTATTTCATTTCATTTTCCATTATTTCATTTCATTTTCCATTATTTCATTTTATTTCATATTATTTTTTCAACTTCAAAAAATCACTAAAAATAGTAGGAATATCCAAATTGATCCAAACTTTTTTTCACATGCTTGTGTTAATGTCTATTATTTTTTGATGTTATTTTCATGGTTTGTTTGTGGCTGGATTTTAAATTGTGATTTTGTGATTGAACATGATGCCAAAATGACATGCTATATTCATTTGTTTGTGAAATGCTCCTGTTTAATCCAATTGGTGTGAAATTTTGCATGATTAATCCTAACATGTTATGTGACGTTTTGGCTTTGGTTTGGCATTTTTATCATTTGCCATCACTGTTTTGGACACATGAACATATGGTGTGACAATTTGTGTCACATATTTGATGTTGCATTTGTGCATTTTCATTTGCCTATCATTTGAGCTCTTCTGGATCTAATTTTTTACATGATGTATGTTCCTAACATTTTGAATTCACATAAAAAATTTCATGATCATTGGATGCTTTTCTGTTTTGATTTGGATTTTCTTATTTGGATGTCCAACTTTGTGCATATTGTTTGCCTTCGCATAACATGATTTGTTTGATGCATTTGCCTTATGAATTGGCATTATTCCTTTTGAGGACTTTTTCTTGATTGTTTGAATGTGCTTCATGTGAAATATTGACTTCTGTTTTGGTCATTTGACTTGCCTTTGACCCTAGTCTTTGTACAAGTGGTTTGTACTCACCAATTGTGTTTTGTGTTCCAGGTATTTAGCACTAATGGTGGGTGTGGTCTCATTACTTGAGATGCCAATTGCTTTTGAATACTAAATCTTGTTGTGTTGTAGGTCAATGGATGTGATGAATTCACTTGAGTGCTTGCACTTGTGACTTGCATTGTGTAGATATTGAATAGTTCCACTGTTGACTGTGGTTTTTCTGTCTGAGATACTAACTGGTTAGCTTTTGTACAGGTACATTAGTTGCTTGCTAGCTAGCTTGAGCTTTGCTTTGGAGTGTGGTTGATACACCACTGAGGTTGTTTAGCCTTCTTACTCCATGTAGTCTGGAAGTCCGGTCACCTTTTTTGGCAGACATTTGGCTGAAGTCCTCCTTAAGAGGCAATGTTTGTGTTTGTTTACATTTGTGCCAAAGACCTCTAAATGAGGCATGTTACTTGATAACTCCTCCTAAGTGAAGAGGTAATTGACAGATAGAAGGGATTAGCAATCAATCCCCTGTTATTCAGTGAGTCGTTCATTATGCTCGCACTACGTGCTGATGCTCTTGAACAAGGTACCCAAGATCTCTGTATAGAGTCGGTCAAGTGGAATAGGGTCCCTCTTTCTGGATCCCCACGCTTTCTTTGATTTGAGTTCACCCAGGCCAGGGTTAAGAGCATGAGGTCTAATCCTCATTACCACATTTCATCAGTTTCACCCTAACTCTCAATGTTAGTGGTTAAGAGCTTCAGCATACCCCTACAGTTTTGGCTTGTTTGTCGAGGTTGATATGACCCCTCTTGACCAAAGCCCAACCATTTGTCTGAGCCTCTTGTATGTATATAGTGTGTGATGCTTGATCATTTGTGATTGGGGTTTACTTGATGTTTGAACTGACTTGCTTCCTATGTGAGTTAGATGCATGATTAGAGACCTCAACTTAGGGATATCTGATTGCATGACAACTTTTAGGCTCGAGTCTTAGTCTCCCTATTAGTTTGTTTGCTTCCCTGGTCTCTGGTTAGGAGAGAGTTTCTCCCCTGTTAAGGGGAACTATGTCGCCCTGATTCTCATACCAGATGAGATACGTAGGCAGGAGGTCGAGCGAGATCTCTCCGGGCAACCTTTTCCTTTTTTGAGTTTGTGTATGTTCAACTTTTTTGTTCTTTTGACGTCTCAGCATCTCTTTGTGTTTGTGTGACAACTATTAGGCTTGAGTTCCAGACTCCCTATTAGCTTGTCAATCTGATAACCTTTTGCTTTGGTGTTCGCTGGTTAGCGTGTGCTATTTGTTTGGAGTCGGATGTAAGTCCATGGATTGGCATTCTGTTTCCTTGTTTGTTTGGAGTCGGATATAAGTCCATGTATTGGCATTCTGTTTCCTTTTTGGGTGTTTCTTTTGACGTCTCAGCGTCTCTTTTCGGTGTTTTGTTTCGGCGTGCGTTAGCCGAGCTACGAGTGCTCTGATTCTTCTCTGGATAGAGAAGATACGTAGGCATAGGATGCGATATCCTAGCGAGCATGTTCCCTATTTCCCCGAACTACGTTGACTCTGATGTTTGTTTCTGACAAACTACGTAGGCCCAGGATGCGATATCCTGCCGAGTCCCCTTCCTCCGTTTCCTTTCACCTATTTATTATTCCAGTGTGTGCATTCTCTTTGAGCAGTTATTTAGCAACCTTTTCCTATTCTTTTGAGCGTGGATCCCGTTGAGTACGACGGACGTGAGGGGTGCTAATACCTTCCCCTTGCGTAACCGACTCCGTACCTTGTAATCTCTGGTCGTAAGACCGTTCCTTTTCCCTTTCTTAGGTTAGTCCCGCGCTTCCTTTCCGTCATAGGATGAATAGCGTCGGTGGAAGCTCTGTAAACTTGTTTTTTTCCCGGTTGTTTTTCGCGTTGCGACAGCTGACGACTCTGCTGGGGACTAAAGTTGACCTCTTGCTGGTCCATTTTCCCTCAGCGAGTCAATCCTAGCGCTCTTTAGGGTAGTTTTGGTTGCTTGTATTGCTTTATTTATTGCATTTGTGATTATTATACTGTGACTGTATATATTTGCATATATGTTTGCATGCATCATATTATCACTGTGCTGGATTTTGGACAGGCCTGGTTCCTTTGATTTGGGGTGGGTGTTCTGAGTGGGGCTAAAACCCAGGCCCGAGTATACACCTAGGATTAGCGAGACCTTGGTTCAGTCGGATTTATGGATATTTATTTCTAAAACCCATTATCCGCCTTAGGATGACCTTATTAGAATTCACCTGTGAGGCGAGGGTTGATTCCTACAGTACAGGTTCTGATGGTGACTTTGGTTCAGTCGGATTTATGGATATTTATTTCTGAGACGCCGGAGTTCTGTCCGTGGTATTTATCTGCGGGTTCCGTTTATTTCGGATCCGCGGGTTGAATTTGAAGTTATTTGTTCAGAGGTTCATGTTGTTATCAGATCAGTGGTTTTCCAGTGATGATGGTGGTGTATCCTTCGGTCCCGTTTATTTCGGAACCCCGAGTTGGATTTGTGGTTACTAGGTCCCTCAGATGGTTGTGATCAGTTCAGAGACCGGAATCCAGTACAGTTGATTTCAGATGACTTGGAGGATGGCACTATGCATTGCATTCATACATCCGCATCATTCCCATTTTGCATTTATCCGCATCTAACTCATGTTTATCCATATGCAGGGGACATTCTTGATTGAGATCCTGGTTGAGAGACTTATTTGTTCCAGATATGAGAACCGGCTTGAAGGACGATGTTGTCTACAGTTTCTTTGACCCAGAGATTGGTGTGCTGAAAAATATGATAACATTGATTACACCTGACCATGTGGGGATGTCCCGTGAGGCTTATGGTGGTATTCTGAAGATGGTTTTCAGGCTTACAAATAGGGGTAAGAGTGCCATCCATACTTTTCTCCAGTTTTATGATCCTGGTTTGAGATGCATTGTCTTCCCGGATTACTTGTTGGGACCTTTGATGGAAGACTATGTCGGTATCCTGGGTATTCAGATCAGAAACCATATTCCTTTCTATGCCACTAAGGAAGAACCTGATGTTGGTGAGATCTCTCGTGCTCTTTATTTGAGCCCCGAAGTGACTAAGGAAGGTTTGAAGGAGAAGGGAAAGTTGCCCGGTTTTCATCTGAGTTTCTTGGAGGCTAAAGCCAAGGAGCATGTTGTTTTGGGGGATTGGAAGGCTGTCTGTGCTCTGCTTGCTGTGAGCATTTATGGAATCATCTTGTTCCCTAATCAGAAGAACTTTGTAGACATTAATGCCATCCGGGTGTTTGTGCAGAGGAATCCTATTCCTACTTTGGTTGGGGATGTTTATTACTCGGTCCATAATCGGAACGAGAAGCGGCGTGGGGGATTAATTAGATGTTGTGCTCAACTGTTATACAAGTGGTTCATGGGATATTTGCCTTCCAGATGTGCCTTTGTTCTTCTTGACCATACTGTAAATTGGGCAACCAAGTTGATGGGTTTGCGAGCCAAGGATATAGCTTGGACTCACAATAGTGGGGTTGGACGAGATTTCATTTGCAGTTGTGGGAGTTTTCCCAATGTGCCTCTTATAGGAGTTCAAGGTTGTATTAATTATAACCCGACGCTTCTTAAGAGACAAATGGGATTCGCTATGGAGGTTCCTCCTCTTGAGTGTGAGATTCAGGAGTCTTTCTACTTCCCGGTTGAGGATAGTCAGTCATTGTTGAGGCAAGTGTCTGATGCATGGCGCCGCATTCAAAGGAAAGGCAAATTTTCTTGGGGTAGAGCTAATAACAGGTCTTTCCCTCCATTTGATGATTGGCTCAGAAAGAGGGTTGAGCTCACGCATCTACAATTTCCTGTGGGTGATCCTTGGTATCCGTTGATTGAGGAATCCCATTCTTCTGTCAGCATGGAAGAGTTTCTAGAGATGAAGAGGGAGAGAGATCAGCTGCATGCAGAGAAGACTGAGTTGGAGATGGGTGTTGCTAGAATCCAAATGGCTAATCAGGAAATCAAGAGGGAAACAGAAGACCAGGCTAAGAGACATGATCTTGTGGTGAAACGTTTTGAGATAGACATCGCTTATTATTGCAAGATCAGCCAAGCTTTAGAATCATCTACGAAGGAGCACAACCGCACCAAGGAGAAGTTGGCTAGAGCTTTGAAGGTCATTGAAGATGAGAAGAAGAGACAAATCCTTGTGAAGACTCAGAGAGAAGCTAGAGCCAAAGCCCTTACTGTCGAGTGGGAAGCAAAGCTGAAGGTTAAGGAAGAAGAGAACGTGAAGATTATGGCTGAGAGAGATCATTATCTTGCTGAGAGGGACCATTATTTCCGACAGATGAAGATTCATCAGAAAGAGGTGGGAAGACTTCAGCAGGAGAACACTGAGCTCAGGTTCGCTATGAAGTTTACTAAGATGGTTGATGATGCAGAGCCTTCTGTGGGACCTTCTTCAGTTTAGGCTTTTGTCGCAGTTATTATCATGTGTTGGATTACCGTCAGGCATGTTGACGGAATTCACTTGCTTGTATTTTCTTTCTGATTCTGGAGAATTGTAAAACTTGATTGGTATTAAGCCTGATGTATGACTCTTGTGCGTGTTGCGCACTTTTTGATATGCAGTGATTATTATCAGTTAATGATTGATCTTCAAGCTTTATTTGATTTTCTGTGCGCACTCACATGACACACACATGGTCGGGTGATATCTTTGCTAGATCATAATTCTCTGCTCTGTATGGTGAAACCAAATGATTGACGTCAGAATGTTGTTGTCAGATTATTATCTGTCTCGATGAAACCAGGATAGAAAGACAGAGTGTTCCTCATATGGATAGACATTGCATTCATGCATGAATCATAATAACTTGTCTTCTATTTTGCAGGTGTCAGTTTCTAACGTGTTTGATTATTTCAGGAATCATTGCTCGCGCACGTAGAATCATTCCTTTGCACGTAGCTCGTCCGCACAGATACCCTACCAGGAGCAACAAATCCAAACTGATGGATCCATCCAATGCAGACATTCTCGAGCTGAAAGAGAAGATGGGAGAGTTGATCAACGTCATGCAAGGGTTTGCCTTGGGGCAGAAGGCACTTGTTGAGAAGGTGGAGAAGCTTGAGCGGGCTTCGGCTCCCAATAGTGGCAATAATCTAGAGGGTGTCTCCAACAATGGTCTTGGTGGTTCTAGGGATGATGGTGATCCCAGAAGGAAGGCGACTACTGCTGGTGTAGTGATCAACAACGGTGGAGGTTTTGGTTTCGCCGCGGGCGGTGGATTAGGTCCTGCAGGCAACAATTTGAAGGGTGATCAGTTCCCTCTTTTCTTTGGGGCTTTGGAGGATAAGGAAGAGGATCAGTTCTCTGTGCTGAATGAACAGTTTGGTCAGTACGGTGTCCAACCACCAAACAAAGAACTTCAGGTACTAGCAGAGAAAATCAGGGCTCTGGAAAGCCATGTTACTCCTGGGGCTATCAATATGACAAACATGGGGCTGGTTGAGGGGATTGTGATCCCACAAAAGTTTAAAGTGCCCACGTTTGATAAATATAATGGGAGCTCTTGTCCGGAAACTCATCTCCAGGCCTTTGTCCAGAAAATTTCTGCCTATACTATGGATCAGAAGCTATGGATGTACTTCTTCCAGGACAACTTGTCTGGCGGGTCTCTGGAGTGGTATACCAAGTTGAGATCATCAGATGTCAAGAGCTGGCAGGATTTGGGAGAAGCTTTCTTTAAATAGTATCAATTCAATGCTGACATGGCTCCTAGCCGTACCCAGCTGCAGGGTATGTCTCAGAAGTCGAATGAAGGGTTTAAAGAATATGCACAAAGGTGGAGGGAGTTGGCTTCCAGAGTTCAACCTCCGTTGGTGGATAGGGAAATGTCTGATCTGTTCATGGGTACCCTTCAGAGGACTTTTGCTGAGAGAATGGTGGGTTGTCCCGTAACTGGTTTTACAGACATTGTGGTGGCAGGTGAAAGAATTGAAAGCTGGCTGAAGATGGGAAAGATACAGGGAAATGCTTCATCGTCTGGGTCGAAGAAGCCATTCGGTAACGGTCAGCATAAGAAGGAGGGTGACACGAGTGTTGTGTATGCGCAAAGAGGACACGGTATGGATCGTTACTACCAGCACACTGCTGCAGTAACAATTCATGCTGATAATCAACCTGCACAACAACAACAATAGCAACAGCCACAGCAACGACAGCCATTTCAACAGAGAACCCAACGGGCCGGGTATCAAATGAGAGGACAAATGACTGATCGTCAGTTTGATAGGCCGCCTGTGACGTATTCATTTTTGTTGAAGAAGTTGAAAGATCCGGGGTTGGTTCAGTTGAGAACATTGGCTCTGTTGAGACCAGATCAGAGGCCTGCCAACTATGATGAGAACGCCAAGTGCGAATTCCATTCTGGTGCCCCTTGACACAATGTTGAGAATTGTAAAGCCTTCAAGCATGTGGTTCAGGATCTGGTAGACTCCAAGGCTATCAATTTTGCTCCATCTCCAAATGTTAATGCTAATCCCATGCCGGCGCATGGTCAGATGGGGGTGAATGCAATTTCTGAGGATATGAGGACAATTGGGCTGATGAATGTAGATCAGTTGAGGACTCCATTGGCAGAGGTCAAGAGACAATTGTTGAAGAATGGGGTTTTTCGGGGTTGTGATGATTGTTGTGCCGCTTGTACCGTTGCTCCAAATGGATGTGTGATGTTGAGGGAGACGGTTTAGAGGATGATAGACGAGGGAAGTCTCAGGTGTGAGAAAGCTGATTTAGAGAGGGAGGATGTTTCCACCATAACCATTTATTTTGATCCTATCAACTTGTCAGCGCTGGCAGATGCAGCTCCAGTTACCATCACGGTACCGGGCCCTATTCCATATGAAAGCGACGATGCTGTGCCGTGGGATTATGGTGGAGAGGTATATTGCAATGGAGAGAGGCAGGAGGATTAGGCTGCAGGTGAAACCACCGTTTCAAAGGTGGATAATGCCGGACCCAGTGGTTTCACTCGCAGCGGAAGGTTGTTTGCGCCTGACACATTGAGGAGCGGGGAGGCAGAAAAAGAAAAGAGAGATAAGGCCGAGGCTTTAGCCAGGGCAAGAGGGAAGCAAGTGGTGAGCGAGGGTACTCCTATAGCAGCACCGGCGCCTGTTGGGTCGGAAAAAGAACCTGATAATGAAGCCGAGGAGTTTCTGAGGATCATTAAGAAGTCTGAGTATAAGCTTGTTGACCATCTTCAGTAGACTCCGTCCAAGATTTCAATCCTATCATTGCTGTTAAGCTCCGAAGGGCATAGAAAGGCTTTGTTGAAGATATTGAAGAGAACCTATGACCCGCAAGAGATAACGATAAATCAGCTGGAGACAGTGGTGTCTAATGTTAATGCCAACCATGGGCTGGTTTTCACTGATTTGGATCTTACGGTGGACAGGCGTAATCACAATAGGGCATTGCACATTGCAATGAGTGTAAAGGAGCAGTGCTCTCGCACGTTTTGGTGGATACCAGCTCATCACTCAATGTGTTGCCGAAGAAGGCCCTGGCAAAGCTGGATTGTGAAGGAGTGGTGTTGAGGCCCACTGACCTGGTTGTTAGAGCATTTGATGGCTCTAAAAGGGCTGTGTTTGGGGAAGTGGAGCTCCATGTGAAGATCGGGCCCGAGGTGTTCAAGTTTGTGTTTTATGTCATGGATATTCAGCCGGCATACAGTTGTTTGTTGGGTCGGCCATGGATACACGCTGCTGGGGCATTGACTTCGACTTTACACCAGAAATTGAAGTATATCTGGGACGGGCAGGTCGTAACAGTTTGCGGAGAGGAGGACATTTTTGTCAGCCACTTGTCGTCGTTCAAGTACGTGGAAATGGACAGTGAAATATTTGAAATACCGAGTGAGGCGTTCGAAAATGTTAAGGTGTAGAATGCCATCTTTGCTAAGGAAGAGAAGAAACCGTCCATTTCTTTGTACAAACAGGCTACAGAAGTGGTGAAGAGCGGAGAAGCCCCAGGTTGGGGAAGGATGATCGACATTGCCGCGAAAGAAGACAGGTTTGGAGTTGGTTATAGCCGAGCCGAGGCTCGTCTGGACAGAGCAGAGGACGTCGTCAGCCATTCACGTTCACCAGTGCTGGAATGCTAGATCCAGATCACGTCTGTGCGGTGGGTGAAGAGATCGACAGTGACTAGGAGCTCGACTCGTGCATAAAACCGTGCGTACCAGGGATGGAGATCCAGAACTGGAAGGCCGAAAAGATCATCACTGTCACTCTACGTGAAGAGTAATATTTTTGTTTTTCAATTCTGTCTGCATGAAAGCCATACGTTTTTCCCGAAACGTAATGGTTCATTGTAAGGGCCACCTCATGTGTTTCATTTTGCAATATTTGCATCATCAATAAATGGATGTTTTTTGCATTAAAAGCGGTGTTCCCTGTTTTTCATTTATTTTTGCAGTTTAAAAACAAAACAATAAAAATGGCAATGTTTGTTCTCATTTTCCTTTTAATTTTCTTCGTCCCGGTTCTAAAGCAATGCATGAATCAACATTCATGCAGATGCGATCATTCTCCGGATCTCATTGATAACAATCCTGCTACACCCTCATATGACTTCGACAATCCGATCTATCATGCCGAAGAAGAAGGCAAAGAAGATTGTGAACTGCCTGAGAAATTAGCCAGGTTGTTGAAACAAGAGGAGAAGGTGATCCAACCGCACGAAGAGCAAGTCGAGGTTGTGAATCTGGGTACCGAGGAGGTCAGGAAGGAAGTGAAAGTTGGGGTTGCTTTGGAGGTGAATGTCAAGAGCAGAATGGTAGCCTTGTTGAAAGAGTATGTTGATATCTTCGCCTGGTCTTATCAGGATATGCCAGGGTTGGATACCGATATCGTTGTACACAAGTTGCCATTGAGAGCAGATTGTCCTCCAGTGAAGCAGAAGTTGCGCAGAACTCGACCTGAGATGGCCATGAAAATTAAAGAGGAGGCGCAAAAGCAGTTGGATGTTGGTTTCCTAGCTGTCACCAATTATCCGCCTTGGGTCGCGAACATAGTGTCGGTGCCGAAGAAGGATGGAAAGGTGAGGATGTGTGTGGACTACCGGGATCTGAACAGAGCTAGCCCGAAAGATGATTTCCCATTACCTCACATCGATATGTTGGTAGATAATACAGCTCAATTCTCGGTGTTTTCCTTCATGGATGGCTTTTCTGGTTATAATCAAATTAAAATGTCGCCAGATGATATGGAGAAAACAACGTTCATCACACCGTGGGGCACTTTTTGTTATAAGGTGATGCCATTCGGTCTCAAGAACGCCGGTGCCACGTATCAAAGAGCCATGGTGACTTTGTTTCATGATATGATTCATCATGAAATTGAATGCTATGTTGATGACATGATAGCAAAGTCCCAAACAGAGGAGGGGCATCTGGTAGATCTGGCCAAGTTGTTTGACCGGTTGAGACAATTCAGATTGAGGTTGAATCCGAATAAGTGCACTTTCGGAGTGCGGTCCAGTAAGTTGCTGGGGTTTATTGTGAGCGAAAGAGGAATCGAGGTTGATCCTGCTAAAGTAAAAGCAATACAAGAAATGCCTGAACCGAGAACAGAAAAAGAGGTTCGTGGTTTCTTAGGTAGATTGAACTACATTTCACGGTTCATATCTCATCTAACAGCCACGTGTGAACCGATATTCAAATTGCTAAGAAAAGATCAAACGGTCAGGTGGAATGATGACTGCCAAGTGGCATTTGAAAAAATAAAAGAATATTTGCAGGAGCCTCCGATTCTGATGCCTCCTGTGGAGGGACGACCGTTAATTCTGTACTTGACAGTCGTCGAGGGGTCTATGGGGTGTGTACTGGGGCAGCATGACGAGTCTGGTCGAAAAGAGCATGCAATTTACTACCTTAGCAAAAAGTTTACCGACTGTGAAACAAGATATTCACTGCTCGAGAAAACTTGTTGCGCTTTGGTATGGGTTACTCGCCGACTGAGACAGTATATGCTGGTGTCATACGGTGAACTGGACCTCATTGGATTTGTAATCGCAATGTCGCGGTTAGCAAGAGTCGCCACCGACTTTTCTTTTATCCCTTAAGGAAAGGTGGAAAAGAACAGGAAAGACCTTAATTTTAAATTCTTAGGTTCGGGAGGTACTTTATACAAAGGGAAGGTATTAGCACCCTTTGTATCCATGGTTATCCATGGGCTCTTAATCGCTCAATCATTTATGTTTTCTAGTTTGAAAAAGGTGGTTGAGAAAGGTGTGAAAAATGTTTTGCAAAATGAGAATTTAACTTTGTAATGATTCTTGCATGAATGTATACAAAGTGGTTATCTCGTTTTAATTTAGAAAATAGTTTAGAAAAATATAACTCGGCAATGATCCTAGTGAGGATGTATGCTAAGTGGTGATTTTCCAAAAAGATGTTTGAAAGGTGTGAGGTGAAAAGTATATTTTTTGGTTATGAATGAGCAATTAAGGTTATACCTGTCCGAGGTCTTTCCGGGCGTTTCCTATCCTTATGAGGGTAAAACTGTCCTTACTATTGAGAAGTAAGTAGTTTTATCCTTGGGATGTATAAGGGTCATCGTAGGGTCATCGATAGGTCATTGAAGGCAACATTTGTGAGGATACCTTAGCATTCGAAGGGACTATCATCATTTAACCGTAGGCTACACCGAAGGGTCATCGAGGGACAAAATCGTAATTTCGAAGGCAACATCCGAGGGACTATGATGATTTTACCGAAGGGTCTTTGCTAAAGGTATCCCCACGTTCGCGGGACATGACCGTAATATTGTAATCGTGGGGTAATAAAGAGGTCCGATGTCATTTATTTAAAGTCCATGTTTTAAGTCCATTAGGTAATTATGATGATACCGCATTAAATCGATACATTAAAATCAACATTACATTAAAAATTAATATAGTAAAATTAATTAGGCACTCAATATGAATCTTCACATTAAAGTGAAATAATTTAGAATCCCTCTCCATGAAGGCTTCCCATGCGTAAAGCGGAGTACCTAACCGGCTATTTCTTCGGAAGTATGCTAACCTTTACCATGAACACACGGATTAAAGCATAAAATACAATTGGAAATTGCATCATAAGATAAATATAGCAGCCAAGAATTTAGGCCAAATAATGCAGAATCATCATTAGGTAAACATGAAATAGGCAGCAAAAAGCAAAGCAGCCCCTGGCCCGGTCGCCTCTGCTTCGCCTAGCGAAGGCTCAGCGAAGGCTCGCTGCGGGCTCGCCTAGCGATGAGCTAGCGAGCGGCCACGGGTTTGAAATTTGAGAACATTATGACCTCAACCTGCAGCATGGCTTATGGCATCCAACATACAATTATATGGTTCAGTTTCACAATAGGCAAACACATGTAAATTCTCATGCAAGACTTCAAGATGTTTATGAATTCAATTATAATCCACAAATTAAGAACATGAAGTGGTACCATATGCCAATTGAAAATACAAAACGATATCACATGCAAATTAAGATACTAAAATGATACCACATGCAAAATAAGGACACCAAATGATAATCCTATGCCAATTAAGAAGCTAAAGCGATAAATAGTGAGGCTAACCTGTTTGCAAATCAAGTTGTAACCTTGAATTGGCGAGCCGGATTGAGTTGGACGGCGGTAGCTTCGGAGTGAATAAACGGCCTTCAGGGTTTCCGCCTTCTGAATTCTTTGGATCAGCAGGGTTTCTGTGTTTCTCCCTCTGGATGCGTGTTTCCGTCCGTCTTCGTCCGTCTGTGTGTGTTTTTTTCGTAGCAGAGGAGCAGGTATTTATAGTAGAGGTAGTGGTGACCTAATGGGCTTAAAATGAGGTCCAAAAATCTCAAACTTCGCAAGCTTCGCTAGGCGAAGGAATTGCTCGCCTAGCGAGCAAACTAGGTCTGGGCCTTTTCCTGGATCT
This sequence comes from Lathyrus oleraceus, assembly GCF_024323335.1. Classification (NCBI taxonomy): domain Eukaryota; kingdom Viridiplantae; phylum Streptophyta; class Magnoliopsida; order Fabales; family Fabaceae; genus Lathyrus; species Lathyrus oleraceus. The sequence goes on from NC_066579.1 coordinate 345,948,108, forward strand.
GACGCTTCGCTGGGCGAGTGTCATGACGAAGCATTCGCTAGGCGAAGAGATTGCTCGCCTAGCGAGCAAGCTATTTTGGGCCCCTTTTGGATTGGGCCTGTTGTGAGCTGGGCTTGATGTCGGTGCCTTGCAGAATAAGTCGGGGTCTTGGAAAATGCTTTGTAATACCAACGGGCAAATTTTGGGGTATGACAGCTGCCCCTGTTCAATATTCTTGAACCGAGAGAGTAGAATGGTAGGTGCCGTTTGTGGTCTGGAGGTGAAAGATTATTGAACACTTAGAATGCCCCAAAAATTTGCACTTGTTCATTTGTCTTGACGGAGATGGGCTTAAAGATGCCATCCAAGAAACTTGCTGAGGAGATTTCCAGATTGTGTCGTACGTTAGACGATACCTAGAGACATGGGTGTCACACCGGGTCATAAATCAGACCGTATAGTGAACCATCCATTATGCTGTTGACTTCGTTGGGGAGTCAGAGTATGCTATACTGCTGGGGATGAAGGATCAGAATGGATCGTACGCTAGATCGTATCTGAGTTGCAGAATGAGCCGTTCATTAGGCAGATGACTCTGCTGGGGATGAAAGATCAGAATGGATCGTACGCTAGATCGTATCTGAGTTGCAGAATGAGCCGTACGTTAGGCTGAAGCTGCTGAAAAGGGAGTAGTCGTATACTAGACTACCATTCAGGAATGTACCTGTCCGAAGGTAGCACCTGAGAAAGGGAGTAGCCGTATACTCGACTACCATTCAGGAATGTACCTGTCCGAAGGTAGCACCTGAGAAAGGGAGTAGCCATATACTAGACTACCATTCAGGAATGTACCTGTCCGAAGGTAGCACCTGAGAAAGGGAGTAGCCGTATACTAGACTACCATTCAGGAATGTACCTGTCCGAAGGTAGCACCTGAGAAAGGGAGTAGCCGTATACTAGACTACCATTCAGGAATGTACCTGTCCGAAGGTAGCACCTGAGAAAGGGAGTAGCCGTATACTAGACTACCATTCAGGAATGTACCTGTCCGAAGGTAGCACCTGAGAAAGGGAGTAGCCGTATACTAGACTACCATTCAGGAATGTACCTGTCCGAAGGTAGCACCTGAGAAAGATGAAGGTTTAACTTGGTCGTACATTAAACCGTATTTGAGCAGCATCTGGTCTAACTTGGTCGTACATTAGACTGTATTTGATGCTTGGAAGGTCTAACTTGGTCGTACATTAGACTGTATTTGAGTTGTTGAAGGAGTCATATGTTGAGATGAATCCGGATGAACCGTATGTTAGGCTGTATCTGTATACATTGTATTTGCAATAAATGTTTGGGATGGGCTTAAAGATGCCATCGCTAGGAGGATATCGAAGTGTTGTCAGAATGAATGTTCCCATGAATTGCATCTGGAATGTGTATCTGAATCTTGTCTGTGATTGATAAAGGCGTCTACCTGAATGAGCCTTTTACTTTGACTATATCAGGAGGATAATTAACCTGCAAAGAAAGGTTAGCTTTATGCCATGTCATGATGCATGAGATGTTTTATGCTTTCGAAAATAAATGCGAATGTTGTATGCATGCGTATGTTGTGAAACGATGTAATGAATGAGTTATGCGTATGAGCAGTTCTGCTTGGGGACTCTACTGGGGAAAATAAATCCCCATCCACTGATTGGAGATATTCGTGTTGAGGACCCTCTCTCGGCTGGGGGTTCTGATTTCTGTCTGATGGTAGAGATATTCAACAGAGCCTGGCTAGGGATGGGTGAGATGATCAATCTGCCTGATGAGGCCGACCTCTGTTGGGGAATAGCTGGCTGTGCCGGGGAATACTGCCAATTTCTTCTGGGAAAAACAGGCTTGCTGGGGGAAGAGAATTGGTAGTGGATTCCTTGGAAGCATGATTAGACCTTATCCTCGATCCCGAAGTCTTGTAGTAATTGCTATTGCTATTCTATGCATGTATTTTGGTAAACATTGGTCATATTCAAATGCATATATTAATTCAAATTAAATCAATGGGCGTTGACGCAAACAAAACAGAAAGTAAAAACAAAGCATCTTTTTTTTTTTTTGAAAGAGGGTTGTATTGATTTTTGAAAGAAGGCCTATAAACAGGCAAATTGCGTACAAGGAGACAGAAATCCTAGTAAGAGGAAATTGTCAAAGACAAAGAGACAGCTATGCAGAAAAAGTCCTATTGATTTTAAGTCTACTATCGCCATTATGTCTTCAAGCATCTCATCCCCTGCTGTCGGATAGAAGTGATTGGCTTGGTCAGTCCCTGGAACTTGGATGAAAGTTGACTGAGAACGGGACATAGTCATGCGCTTTAATCCCTAATTTTTGCCTGGACCGCCTTTTCAGGTTTTCAGTCCACCAGGATACCCTTTTTTGCCCAAGCCGCCTTTTCAGGTTTTCGACTTGCCGGGTGCACGTCTTTATATGTTTATCCCTAATTTTTGCTCGAACCCTTTTGGTTCGCCGGGATGCCCTTACTTTTGCCTAGGTACGTCGACCTAGCGGGTCTCTTTTATGCGTAGTATTTTTTAACTATGTCCGCGTTCACAGGATGCGGGAAGTCTTCGCCATCCATTGTAGCAAGTATCATGGCTCCACCAGAGAATACCTTCTTAACCACGAATGGTCCTTCGTATGTGGGAGTCCACTTGCCTCTGGGGTCCCCTTGTGGTAGAGTGATACGCTTGATCACCAAGTCGCCTACCTGATACACCTGTCTCTTGACTCTTTTGTTAAATGCCTGGGTCATGCGCTTCTGATATATCTGCCCATGACAAACAGCCGCTAGTCTCTTTTCATCAATCAAATTTATCTGATCGAGTCGTGTCTGAATCCATTCATCTTCATCTAAGCCCGCCTCTTTCATGATTCTTAGAGAGGGAATCTGGACTTCCACTGGTAAAACAGCTTCCGTTCCGTAGACTAAAGAGAAAGGAGTTGCCCCTGTCGAAGTGCGTACTGAAGTGCGATAACCATGGAGAGCAAATGGTAACATCTCGTGCCAGTCTTTGTACGTTACTGTCATCTTTTGTATGATCTTCTTAATGTTCTTATTAGCAGCCTCCACGGCGCCATTCATCTTTGGCCGGTACGGAGAAGAGTTATGGTGCTTAATTTTGAACTGCGTGCAGAGTTCAGTAATCATCTTGTTGTTCAAATTAGTACCATTGTCAGTGATAATCCTTTCAGGGATGCCATACCGACAAATAAGGCTATTCTTGACGAACCGTGCCACCACATTCTTGGTGACAGAAGCGAATGAGGCTGCCTCTACCCACTTCGTAAAGTAATCAATAGCGACAAGAATGAAGCGATGTCCATTAGAAGCCGTGGGTTTAATCTCTCCAATCATATCGATGCCCCACATTGCAAAGGGCCAAGGAGCTGTTAACACGTTCAATGGAGCAGGAGGCATATGTACCTTGTCCGCATAGATCTGGCACTTGTGACAGGTTCTGGAGTGATGGTGGCAATCAGTTTCCATGGTAGACCAATAATACCCTGATCTCAGAATCTTCTTAGCCATTGTATGTCCATTAGAATGAGTCCCAAAAATACCGTCATGCATGTCTTCCATAATCTTTTCTGCTTCCGTTTTATTCACACAGCGAAGCAGAGTCGAGTCATGATTACGTTTGTATAACACTCCATTACTCAGAAAGAATTTAGCGGAGAACTTCCTCAGGAACTTTCTGTCGTTGACGGACGCCCCTTCAGGGTATTCCTGAGCTTCTAAATATCTTTTCACGTCGTGGAACCAAGGTTTCTCCTGTACCTTCTCAGTGTTAAGTCCATAACAGTAAGCTGGTTCATCTAACCGTCCGATGGTAATCCTGGGAGCTTCGCTGCCCCATCTGACTCTGAACATAGATGACATGGTAGCTAATGCGTCTGCCAACTGGTTCTCCTCTCGTGGAATATGTTCAAATGTTACCTCTTTAAAGTATGGGATTAATGTCATCACCCGCTCTCGATAAGGGATGAGATTTGGATGTTTAGTATCCCATTCCCCGTTGATCTGACTGATTACCAAGGCCGAATCTCCGTACACACTCAAAAACTTGATTCGCCAATCTATAGCAGCTTTGAGTCCAAAAATACATGCTTCATACTCAGCCATATTATTGGTACAATGGAAACATAGTCTAGCCGTGAGAGGTGTATGGTAACCTCCGGGAGAAATGAGTACAACCCCAACACCATGGCCCAATGCATTAGAAGATCCATCAAAGACCATAGTCCATCGGGATCCCCATTCGGGTCCTTCATCTGGTTTAGGTTTTTCATTATCCGTAACAAACATGACATCCTCATCTGGGAACTCAAAATTCATAGATTGGTAATCATCCACCGCTTGATGAGCCAAATGATCAGCCAACACGCTTCCTTTGATTGCCTTCTGGGTAGTGTACTGGATATCGTACTCTGTTAAGATCATCTGCCATCTCGCTATTCTTCCGGAGAGGGCAGGCTTCTCGAACATGTATTTGATGGGATCCATCCTAGAAATCAACAAAGTGGTCTGATTCAACATATACTGTCTTAGTCGGCGAGCAGCCCAGGCCAAAGCACAGCAAGTTCTCTCGAGCAGTGAGTATCTTGTTTCACAGTCGGTAAACTTTTTGCTCAGGTAGTATATGGCATGCTCTTTTCGACCAGACTCGTCATGTTGCCCCAATACGCACCCCATTGAATTTTCTAACACGGTCAAATACATGATTAGAGGTCTTCCTTCAACTGGTGGTATCAGAATCGGAGGTTCCTGGAGGTAGTTCTTGATTTTGTCAAAAGCTTCCTGGCATTCGTCATTCCATATCATCTCTTGATTCTTCCTCAGCAATTTGAAGATGGGTTTGCAGGTAGCGGTCAAGTGGGAAATAAATCGAGCAATGTAGTTCAAGCGTCCCAAGAAACCTCTTACCTCTTTCTCCGTACAGGGAACTGGCATTTCTTGAATAGCTCTCACTTTAGCCGGGTCAACCTCAATTCCTTTACCGCTGACAATAAAGCCCAAGAGTTTACCGGATCTTACTCCAAAAGTGCATTTGTTCGGATTCAATCTCAACTTGTACTTCTTCAACCTCTCGAACAGTTTGTATAAATGATCGAGATGTTCTCCTTCAGTGTGAGATCTAGCTATCATGTCATCCACATATACTTCTACCTCATGATGAATCATATCATGGAACAAAACCACCATAGCACGCTGGTACGTTGCCCCGGCGTTCTTTAGACCGAATGGCATTACTTTGTAACAAAAAGTGCCCCATTGCGTCACAAACGTAGTTTTCTCCATGTCCTCAGGTGCCATCTTAATCTGGTTATAACCCGAGAATCCATCCATGAATGAGAATACTTTGTGTTGAGCGGTGTTATCTACCAGAACATCAATGTGCGGGAGTGGAAAGTCATCTTTGGGACTTGCTTTATTCAGGTCTCGGTAATCTACGCACATTCGCACCTTACCATCTTTCTTCGGTACTGGTACCACATTAGCAACCCATTGAGGGTAAGAAGTAACGGCTAGGAAACCGGCATTGAACTGTTTCATAACCTCGGCTTTGATTTTCTCGGACATTTCAGGACGCATGCGACGAACCTTTTGCTTAACAGGACGACATTCTTCCCTCGTTGGCAGTCGATGCACCACTATATCGGTATCCAACCCGGGCATGTCTTCATAAGACCAAGCGAAAACCTCTACATAGTCATGTAACATCCGAATCAATCTTTCTTTGACACTGTTTTCCAATCCTGCTCCTATTCTAACTTCTTTTCTTTCCACTTCAGTACCTAGATTTACGACTTCGAGTGACTCTTCATGCGGCTGTATAGTCCTTTCCTCTTGCAGTAACAGTCTGGCAAGCTCTCCAGGGACTTCACAATCTTCCTCACTTCCATCTTCGGCTTGGTAGATCGGATTTTCGAAGTCATAATGAACAGTAGCGGAATTATTATCAATAGGATCCAGAGTGGATACGGATCTGCAATTTGTTACGTGAGTGTGCGTAAGAATGCATAGCTTGTTTGAAAGACGACAGGAAAAATAAAGAGCGCAATATTTGAATGCGAAAAAGTCCATTGATTTATTGAATATGAATATGCTTATGAAATGACAAACCCTTAACAAATTAGCTATTGTGCCCCGGGTATAGACACAATGCTTTTAAGAAGTTCAATTGAAAAAATAAAGGTTTGCAAAACTAAATGGACAATAGCAATTACTCCTGACTAAAGGAGATCGGGATAGTGTCTTCAGCCTTCCAATTATTGAGTCCGTTGCCAATTGTTGGGTAGATCCAGCTATCCAGGTCGCAATCACTGTCAGCATCTTCTACAACATTGATTTGATCTTTGACCATCTTTCCAGAGTTGAATCCCAGACCAGCTTTGTCAGACTTGTACGGTACGTTGATCAGTTGACCCCAGCCAGTACAGCCACCATCTTCGACCACAGCTTGAGCATCTTTCAGAGAAATCATAGCAGGAGGAGCTCGAATAACCTCGGGCACAAGGGGAGTTGGCTTAAGGACAGGACTGGGTGGAGGAACCACTTCAAATGACTGAGAAGGAGTCTCAAAGAATTCACCATCCATCTCAACGTATTTGAAGGCTTGCACACTACTGACAATATACTCTTCTTCTCCACATACAGTGACAACCATGCCTGCTATTGGATACTTCAGCTTTTGATGAAGCGACGAAGCTACCGCACCTGCCCCATGGATCCAAGGGCGCCCCAACAAGCAGGAGTAGGCGGGACGAATGTCCATCACGTGAAAGGTAGTGTTGAAGACTTGAGGTCCTATCTTGATAGGGAGAACCACTTCACCATAGACAACACTCTTCGCACCATCGTAAGCACGCACCACAACATCACTAGGTTTCAGTTCAATGCCTTTGTAGTCAAATTTATCGAGTACAGCTTTCGGGAGCACATTCAAGGAAGAGCCGTTGTCGATCAACACGTGAGCCAGGGTGATCCCCTCACACTCGATGGAGATATGCAGAGCTTTATTGTGATTCTTTCCTGCTGGCGTCAGGTCAGCATCGGAAAAGCCTAGGCCATTGTCAACAGTCAAATTAGCAACATAATGTTCGAATTGATCGACGGATGTTTCTTGAGGCACATGAGCGGTCTTCAGGAATTTTATCAAGGCATTGGCATGAGATTCAGAAGACAACAACAAGGACAACATCGAGATTTTGGAAGGGGTATGCCCCAACTGTTCTACCACATCAAAATCACTCTTGCGGATGATTTTCAGCACTTCTTCCATTTCTCGTTTGGCAACGTCTTCAGTAGTAGCTTCGATCGGTGTCTCTGACTGAGAAGGGTTGACTGGTTCCTTTCCTCGGTTTTCGGGAACTGGAGGTGAGATCTCTGGAGAGAAGATCCTTCCGCTTCGAGTAACTTTACTAGTCCCAACAATGTCATTAGGATTAGCAGAATTGCCAACTTGCTTTACACCATGGATGTAAACATCACCTCCATAATTCCACGGAATAGCTTTGCTTGAGGAATACGGGATCGGGCCAGGTGCAGTAATGATCAGGGGAGCTACTCCGAGCTCAGCAATGATCTTTACAGGTATTCTGGGAGCAGTAATCTTCACTGGAACCTTGGACCTTGCAATCACAGATACTTCTTCAACAGGGTTTTCCGTCTTAGAAACCCTTTCAAAGAGAATTGTACGATCGTCTATCAGCTGTTGAATACCATTCTTCAATTCCAAACAGTCCTCGGGCCGGAGTATGCAGAGATTGCAATCTTCCGTACAACCTGGAAATAAACCAGCTTGCAATAAATTCCTCTTTATAATTGGGAGAGGAGATGTTAAGTCCGCTACAGTAGTGATGAGAGGATTGTCATCGAGAGCATTAACAACTTTGTCATGATTAGGCATAGGAGCGGTGATGACATTAGGAGTCTCCGGAGGCTCGAACTCAATTTCCCCAGCGTCGATCATGTCCTGAATTTTATTCTTTAACAGCCAACAATCGTTTGTATCGTGCCCGGGGCTATCGGAGTGATATGCACACCTGGCATTGGGATTATAACGAGGCGAAGCAGTGTTGACATTTGCAGGAGGACCTCTGAGAGTGATTAAATTTACCTTCAGCATGCTTTGCAGTGCTTGTGCTAAAGTCATATTGAGCTTGGTAAACTGCCTTCTTGGTCTGTCTTGTCTTTGCTGGAAGTTTTGAGCTGGCGGGGCTGCAATTGTCACTGCTCCAACGGCATGGTCACCATTTTTCTTATTATGATTCTTCTGACCATACACAGCATTCGATTCATTCTTCCCATGATAGGATTTCTTACTGCTTGTAGAAGTAGCTGCCTGTAACTTTCCACTTCGAATGCCGCTCTCCACCCGTTCACCTGTCAGTATAAGTTCAGTGAAACCTGATGAAGAACTCCCCAGTAGATGGTTGTAGAATGGGCCAGTCAGGGTACCCATGAACAGGTCTACTAACTCTCGGTCAGTCATAGAGGGTTTGACCCTGCCAGCCAAATCTCTCCATTTCTGAGCATACTCTTTGAAGCTTTCTTTAGATCCCATAGCCATATTCTGCAACTGTAGCCGAGTAGGCGCTAATTCAGAATTGTACTGGTACTGCTTGTAGAAAGCTGTTGCTAAATCAGTCCAGATGCGGATGTCAGAGCTCTCGAGCTGATAATACCATTCCAACTGAGTGCCAGACAGACTTTCTTGGAAGAAGTGGATCCACAGTTTCTTATCAGTGGTATGCGGCTGAATCTTTCTCACATAAGCCCTTAAATGCATCTGAGGGCAGGATGCACCATCGTACTTAGTGAAAGTGGGGATTTTGAATTTGCGGGGAATGGTCACATCGGAGACCAGACCCAGACTTTCGAAATCCAGACCAGGTGTCTTCTGACCCTCCATGGCTAGCATGCGTTCTTCCAGCAGTTTGTACTTATCATCTCTTGGAGAGTACTGTTTATCTTCATACCCTTCATCCTCATCCTCAGGGTTAGAGAAATCAGCGTCCTCCTCCTCTGAATCCTTTTCCGCCCCCTCTTCTGGGCCATTCGGGATTCCAAATTTGATTCCCGTAGCCTGTCCTTTACGCCTTCTGCCCGGGTTAATGAAGCTCACAGCTTTCTTGTCCTTCTTCTTTTCGGCCAAAAGAGCCTTCAGTTCCTCCTGTCCCTTGGATAAGCTCAGCATCATCTCCTTGAATTGAGCATTCTGAGTCTGGAGATCTTTGACAGTTTGTTCGAGATCCATTTTTCTGTTTAAGAGGCAGACCGTGAGAATATGGTCCTTTGGAATACCTGTTATGCAATGTTATGTTATGCGATGCAATGCATGAAATGTTTTCAAGGACTTTTGGGAATTTAACTTTGCGTAAGTTGCCAACAAGAGAGAAATGTTTATTGCTAATTTTTCAATGTTCATTACAAAAGGAATAATGATAAAATACAATGAAAGTTCAAGTCTCCCAGGGGCGACTTCTTTTTGGGCGAAGATATGCATTGAGTCTTCGTTCCTCATTAAGCTGACTGGTGAGCTCTAATACTTTCTTCCTTTCTGCATTGAACTGAGCTTCGAAAGTATCTCTCTCTTCTCTCAACTGGGTCCAGGATCTTTTCAATTCCTCAACATCAGTAGGCATATCTGGGTAAGGAATGATCTGGGAAGTACCTCCTTCGACCTCTGATTCAACAATCAATGGTCCGACTGCAAGATATGGCATGACAAGTTCACGAGCTCTGGCGCGTACCCATCTGAGATAAGGCTCCATAGGAATAGAATTTTTCTTGCCTAAATTGCTTCTTTTCACCATGCCCCAAGCTCGTACAAACTTTTGACGGAGATTTTGAGGGTCATTGTCATAGTCAAACACTATACCTTGGATAATCATTTCATGTGGACCGTCTCTTCGAGCATGCCCGAACTGACGTAGGGCTAAGGCAGGATTGTAAGTAATACCTCCCCTTATCCCCATGAGGGGTACATTAGGGAATTCTCCACAACGGTCGATGATGATAACATTTTCTCTGAGGTTAGAACACCACCGGATGTCTGAATGGGAGAGTGTCATTATCCTTTGAGACCATTTCAGATTTTGATCATTCTTTAAAACTGATTGAGGAAGGTGCGAAATAAACCACCTAGACAACAAAGGTACGCAGCACATGAGAGTCCCTTGCTTCTTCATAGTACGAGTGTGAAGGGAATGCAAGACATCTCCAAGCAAGGTAGGCACAGGGTTGTGAGTGAGGAATATCTTAATAGCATTCATGTCTATGAATTGGTCCGGATTAGGGAACAACACCAAACCATAGATTAGCAATGCTAGAACGTCTTCAAAAGCATGGACATTCATAACTTTTAGGAATTCTCGGGCCTTACTTATCAGAAATTTGGCAAGTAAACCCTTAACTCCACTCCTTGTTACCCAATTAGCTTCAACGTCGGACTTCGTCATGTGTAAAGCTGCGGCAACTTCTTCAGACTTTGGCATCTTTTCTTAACCGCTGAAAGGTATTTGATCCAGGATAGGTATCCCGAGCAGCTGGGAAAACTCTTCCAATGTGGGTACCAACTGATAATCTGGGAAAGTGAAGCAATGATGCTTAGGATCGAAGAACTGGAATAGGACTCTCATCATATCTTCTTTGAAACCAGTGGTAACTAAGTTGAGAAGATGACCATGTTTCTTGTTGAACTGAGCATGATCGGGGAGTTCTGACACCAAATCCTTGAGTTGAGGAGAGATTGCTACAAGATTGATCCGGATAGTCTTCCTGGAAGCCATAACCTGTTCAACAGAGCAAAGCTAAATTCCTAAGTCCTTGAAATGGTTAGTATGATGATGTTATGATGTTATGATGTTATGCAAGCACAAGCATGTCACACAACAATTATTCCTAGGTTTTAAGGCTTGCATGAGTTCCATAGGTAAGTACCCTCCCCACTGAAGTTTGGTTGGTTCAACCTGTCTTAGAATAGTAACCGGGTTCTAGAAGGATCTCAGATCATCGACCTTTCTTTAGGTCCACTTCAGTGCAACACCAAGTGGTTGACCGAAGCTTCCCTAAAGTCCAATCTCAAAGAGTGTAGTATCGAGTATCAACCAACCTCAGTCGGAACCGAAGCCAGTTATCTCACTACTTTCTAATGGCTAGGATGAGTCAATTAGGGTTCTAAAGGTCTGGTTAATGCTTTGATGACACCACGCGGAAGCCAAATTTTTCCTCAAATAACATGAGGACCATCAGGACAACCAAAGTGTCACATTAACCGTAGCTATCATTTTGACCATTCCAGTATACGCCGGATAGTCGCGATGATCTATTGCTACTTACCTAAGGTACACTAGATCCGGGTGTAGGATCTTTCACTCAAAGCCCCCTTTAAAAGAAGGAATAATAAAACATAAATGATTTTTTTTTTTAAGATGGACCTCTCTTTGTATTCCCCAGCAGAGTCGCCAGTTCTGTCATACGGTGAACTGGACCTCATTGGATTTGTAATCGCAATGTCGCGGTTAGCAAGAGTCGCCACCGACTTTTCTTTTATCCCTTAAGGAAAGGTGGAAAAGAACAGGAAAGACCTTAATTTTAAATTCTTAGGTTCGGGAGGTACTTTATACAAAGGGAAGGTATTAGCACCCTTTGTATCCATGGTTATCCATGGGCTCTTAATCGCTCAATCATTTATGTTTTCTAGTTTGAAAAAGGTGGTTGAGAAAGGTGTGAAAAATGTTTTGCAAAATGAGAATTTAACTTTGTAATGATTCTTGCATGAATGTATACAAAGTGGTTATCTCGTTTTAATTTAGAAAATAGTTTAGAAAAATATAACTCGGCAATGATCCTAGTGAGGATGTATGCTAAGTGGTGATTTTCCAAAAAGATGTTTGAAAGGTGTGAGGTGAAAAGTATATTTTTTGGTTATGAATGAGCAATTAAGGTTATACCTGTCCGAGGTCTTTCCGGGCGTTTCCTATCCTTATGAGGGTAAAACTGTCCTTACTATTGAGAAGTAAGTAGTTTTATCCTTGGGATGTATAAGGGTCATCGTAGGGTCATCGATAGGTCATTGAAGGCAACATTTGTGAGGATACCTTAGCATTCGAAGGGACTATCATCATTTAACCGTAGGCTACACCGAAGGGTCATCGAGGGACAAAATCGTAATTTCGAAGGCAACATCCGAGGGACTATGATGATTTTACCGAAGGGTCTTTGCTAAAGGTATCCCCACGTTCGCGGGACATGACCGTAATATTGTAATCGTGGGGTAATAAAGAGGTCCGATGTCATTTATTTAAAGTCCATGTTTTAAGTCCATTAGGTAATTATGATGATACCGCATTAAATCGATACATTAAAATCAACATTACATTAAAAATTAATATAGTAAAATTAATTAGGCACTCAATATGAATCTTCACATTAAAGTGAAATAATTTAGAATCCCTCTCCATGAAGGCTTCCCATGCGTAAAGCGGAGTACCTAACCGGCTATTTCTTCGGAAGTATGCTAACCTTTACCATGAACACACGGATTAAAGCATAAAATACAATTGGAAATTGCATCATAAGATAAATATAGCAGCCAAGAATTTAGGCCAAATAATGCAGAATCATCATTAGGTAAACATGAAATAGGCAGCAAAAAGCAAAGCAGCCCCTGGCCCGGTCGCCTCTGCTTCGCCTAGCGAAGGCTCAGCGAAGGCTCGCTGCGGGCTCGCCTAGCGATGAGCTAGCGAGCGGCCACGGGTTTGAAATTTGAGAACATTATGACCTCAACCTGCAGCATGGCTTATGGCATCCAACATACAATTATATGGTTCAGTTTCACAATAGGCAAACACATGTAAATTCTCATGCAAGACTTCAAGATGTTTATGAATTCAATTATAATCCACAAATTAAGAACATGAAGTGGTACCATATGCCAATTGAAAATACAAAACGATATCACATGCAAATTAAGATACTAAAATGATACCACATGCAAAATAAGGACACCAAATGATAATCCTATGCCAATTAAGAAGCTAAAGCGATAAATACTGAGGCTAACCTGTTTGCAAATCAAGTTGTAACCTTGAATTGGCGAGCCGGATTGAGTTGGACGGCGGTAGCTTCGGAGTGAATAAACGGCCTTCAGGGTTTCCGCCTTCTGAATTCTTTGGATCAGCAGGGTTTCTGTGTTTCTCCCTCTGGATGCGTGTTTCCGTCCGTCTTCGTCCGTCTGTGTGTGTTTTTTTCGTAGCAGAGGAGCAGGTATTTATAGTAGAGGTAGTGGTGACCTAATGGGCTTAAAATGAGGTCCAAAAATCTCAAACTTCGCAAGCTTCGCTAGGCGAAGGAATTGCTCGCCTAGCGAGCAAACTAGGTCTGGGCCTTTTCCTGGATCTGACGCTTCGCTGGGCGAGTGTCATGACGAAGCATTCGCTAGGCGAAGAGATTGCTCGCCTAGCGAGCAAGCTATTTTGGGCCCCTTTTGGATTGGGCCTGTTGTGAGCTGGGCTTGATGTCGGTGCCTTGCAGAATAAGTCGGGGTCTTGGAAAATGCTTTGTAATACCAACGGGCAAATTTTGGGGTATGACAGCTGGTTCATACCACTTTGTTGATTTCCAAGATGGATCCTTTCAAGTATATATTTGAGAAGCCAACATTGACTGGACGGGTTGCGAGATGGCAAATGATTTTGACTGAATATGATATCCAGTACACCTCTCAAAAGGCAATCAAGGGGAGTGTATTGTCTGATTACCTCGCCCAGCAACCTATTGAGGATTATCAACCGATGAAGTTTGAATTCCCTGATGAGGACATCATGTTTTTCAAATCGAAAGATTGTGAGGAACCGATCCCGGAGGAGGGGCCTGACCCTGAATCCGAATGGATTCTGATGTTTGATGGAGCCGTTAACGTGAATGGTAGTGGAGTTGGTGCTGTTTTGGTTACGCCGAAAGGATCCCACATTCCTTTTGCCGCCCGACTAACATTTGAATGCACCAACAATGTGGCTGAATACGAAGCTTGTATCTTGGGTATCGAGGAGGCGATTGATTTGCGGATCAAGAACCTTGTCATCTATGGAGATTCAGCTTTGGTTGTGAACCAGGTTAACGGGAAATGGTACACGCATCAATCTCATTTAATTCCATACCGGGACTATACGAGGAGATTGTTGACGTTCTTCACCAAGGTGGAATTACACCATGTGCCGAGAGAAGAGAATCCTTTGGCAGATGCTTTGGCTACTCTGGCTGCCTTGATTAAGGTGCAGTGGTGGAATCAGTTCCCTAGTGTTGAGGTGGGAAGTCTGGATAGACCGGCTTATGTGTTTGCTATCGACACAGCGCCTGATGATGAAAAGCCGTGGTATTATGACATCAAACGCTATCTGGAAACCCAAGAGTATCCTGAGGGAGCATCTAAGAAAGACCGAAAGACTCTGAGGAGGTTGGCCATGGTATTCTATCTGAACAAAGATGGGGTTCTGTACAAGAGGAATTTCGATTGGGTGTTGCTTAGATGTGTCGATACAAAGAAGCAAGCCAATTGATGAAAGAGGTGCACGAGGGGTCGTTTGGTACCCATGCCAGTGGGAATGCGATGGTGAAAAAGTTGTTACGAGCTGGTTATTATTGGATGACGATGGAGGCCCAGTGTTTCAACTTCGTGCGGAAATGTCATAAATGCCAGATTTATGCTGACAAGGTGCACGTGCCTCCAAACCCGTTGAGTTTGATGTCGTCCCCATGGCCGTTTGCTATGTGGGGCATTGATATGATTGGGAAGATTGAGCCTACGGCTTCGAATGGGCACCGGTTCATATTGGTGGCTATTGACTACTTCACCAAGTGGGTGGAGGCGGCCTCTTATGCAAATGTGACGAAACAGGTTGTTGCCAGGTTCCTGAAAAGAGACATCATTTGCAGATATGGGGTTCCTGAAAGAATCATTACTGATAATGGTTATAATCTCAACAATAAGATGATGGCAGAACTGTGCCGGGATTTCAAGATCGAGCATCACAATTCTTCTCCTTATCGTCCGAAGATGAATGGGGAGGTCGAGGCAGCCAATAAGAATATTAAGAAGATTGTGCAGAAAATGGTCGTGACCTATAAGGATTGGCACGAGATGTTGCCGTTTGCATTACATGGGTATCGAACCTCGGTGCATACGTCTACTGGGGCAACGCCTTTTTCGCTTGTGTATGGAATGGAAGCCGTGTTACCGGTTGGGGTCCAGATTCCGTCGTTGAGAGTCCTGATGGACGTGAAATTGGAAGAGGCGGAATGGGTAAGGACTCGGTATGAAGAGTTGAGCCTGATTGAGGAAAAGAGGCAGGCGGTCATTTGTCATGGGCAGTTGTACCAGCAGCGGATGAAACGTGCTTTTGATCGAAAGGTGCGACCTCGGGTATACCATGTGGGAGATATGGTGTTGAAAAGGATCCTTCCTCCTCAGAACGATCATCGGGGAAAGTGGACACCCAATTATGAAGGTCCATTCGTGGTCAAGAAGGTTTTCTCTAGCGGAGCCTTGTTGTTGACGACCATGGATGGCGAGGATTTTCCATCCCCTGTGAATGCAGACGCAGTTAAAAAATACTTCGTATAAGAGACCCGCTGGACGAAAAGAATAAAATAGTCCAGGCAAAAAGGGGCATCCCGGCAAACCAGAAAAAATGAAAAAAGGTTCGGGCAAAAATTAGGGATAAAAAGGAAAAAACTGTACACTCGGCAAGTCGAAAACCCCACAAGGGCAAGTTGGGCAAAAAAGGGTATCCCGGTGGACTGAAAACCCGAAAGGGAGGTCCAGGCAAAAAAGGGAATGAAACGAGCAACTGCGTCTAGCATGATCATTTGTGTTTTGGCTAAGACACATGGATAATCCCCGGCAGGGATCGGTCGGAAGCGTCTTGTTCAGAAGGCAGAAAGCGCGGAGAGTCTTGAGGACATATGGGGTGTAACCGAGTTGGAACTCGATGAGATCACGGGTTCACATTGCCATTAGGATATATTTTCCTTTTGTGCGCAATTACCTCTTTTTCAGGGATTGCTTCCTTTGTATTGCTCAGTTATGAGCCACCTTTTCAATCAATAAAATGCATATTCAGTCAAATAATTTTGTTTTTGTTTTCATTACCGCTTTGATTGCGAAAACATCCGATCATTTTGATAAAGAATCTTTGCATTTTGAGACATACAGGTCCCTTCCGATGCATGTTTATAAGATTGAAAACTTGAAATCTTATTCGGAAGGTAGAGTGACCCAGGTGTTGAAATTTTGGCACGCCTGGGGCACGTTTTTATCTAACGATCTCTTTTACAGGTGCTGTTAGATATTTTCACTCACTTGCAGGTTGTGATGTGAAGCTTTTTGACGAAAACTCCTTCGAGTCCAATCAGGGACAAGAAATTGCAGAATGGTGAAAAAATGGCGAGAGGAGGACAACGATCCTTGAGGGTTAATCAAGAAGACTCTTCAAAGTCTGTAAAAGTGGAAAGTTGACACTGTGATTAGATGGCGAATGCCAGTGTTCGACGAGTCGACGAGCATTCCGTGTCAAATGTGTCGTATCTCCCCAGCAGGTTCTAGATCGGTATTTCCTCGGCAGCCCGGCCTGAAGGTTGTTGTTTCCCCAGCGAAGGTGTGCGTTGGTAGCTGTTTCCCCAGCGTAGTCCCCAAGCGGATCGGGTTCAGCGGAGGTCATCCTTAGTAAGGGTTGTCCTTTCCCCAACAGCAGTGTTATTCCCCAGCAGGGTGGAGAGTGGAGTGATATCGAGTTCCTCGGCAGAGTTGCTCGTGTCGTCCCCTGAGGGGGATACTTTTTATACATTCATCATTTAGAAGAGCATAGCATATTGCATAATTCATTGCGTAGCATTTCCATGGTTATGGAGCATTACGCTGTAAAAAACTCATGCATCAGCATTGCAAGCATAAAACTAGTCTCGAGCCGTGGTTACCGTTTGAGAATTGGTTTTGCTGGTTGGTGAAGATGTTACTCTGAGGAGTTCGGCATCTTGATTCTGAATCAGCAGTATTCCCCAGTAGTGCGATATTGGAGGAAGAATTTCTGTCGTGCGAGATGGAAGTTGGAAGATGTTACTCCGAGGAGTTCGGCGTCGTGACGTTGGATCAACGGTATTCCCCAGTAGTGCGATATTGGAGGAAGAATTTTTGTCGTGCAGAGATGGAAGTTGGAAGGTGTTACTCTGAGGAGTTTAGCATTGTGACGTTGGATTAACGGTATTCCCCAGTAGTGCGATATTGGAGGAAGAATTTCTGTCGTGCGGAGATGGAAGTTGGAAGATGTTACTCTAAGGAGTTTAGCATCGGGACGTTGGATCAACAATATTCCCCAGTAGCGCGATATTGGAGGAGGAAATTCCGTTGGGCGGAGATGGAAATGAAGATCGGAGAACGTTATGCGATCAGCGCGGAGAACGAGGTTCAAATGGAGAAAAGGAAGTGTTGGGCATTTTCTGGAGAACGGGGTTCAAATGGAGAAAAGGAAGTGCTGGGCATTTTCTGGAGAACAGGGTTCAACTGGAGATTGGAGTTGAAGGTGGTATCCGGGATGAGGTCCTCAGGATTGTCTTCTGATCATGTGTCACCTTAGACTTTGGCGAGGCCTGGAGAAGTCGTTATGGGTGTCTTCGAGGGAAGAAATGCACATGATTACCTTCCTGTTGTGAAGGTGTACCCTCTGATATGTCGCCATCAGAGTGGTGGTTGGTGTTATTTCCGGCGTTGCCACTGGAATTAGCATGGGAAAATGGAGAACGGGGTTCATTGTTTGGAAGCAAGAGTGACGAAGTTGTCGGGGTTCAAAGGCGGTGATCGAGGATCACTCGCGCGAAAAATTTCGGGGTTCAAGAAAAGCAGAAAAAAAATCAAAGAAATTCTGGGGTTCAAGAAAAGAAAAAAAAATCAAAGAGTTTTGGGGTTCAAGGGAAAAGCAAAAAATATAATAATTCCCAGCGGAGCGCAAATTGTTCGTTTGTTCTTGGTATTCAACCACTCTTCACTCTGATCATCTGAAAGCCGAGGCTGTTCATATCGACAGTTCACAGTGGATTGAATAGGGGCAGCTGTAACACCTCAAAATTTTCCCTCCTCTTCTTGGGACTAGTTTAGCATGTTGCATTTCATTTTAGAGCATTAGGCATTGCATTTTGCATATCATCTAAAAATAAGAAAGTCATCCTCCAAAGTCTTTTCAGAAGGTGAGAAGTTACATGATTCAAGCCTGAGGGTTTCTATGAATGGATTGTCAACCATCTGAGGGTTTGTGCTTCAGTCAGGGTTTCCTGATCTTTCAAAGGCCTTGAGAATTATCTTGTTTGCAAGGATATATTGTCATCATCATGGTTCTATTATCATCAAGGGCTTCATTGTTCATGCTCAAGTTTCCTTTGGATTAGGGTTTTGACCTCTGGTCAACCCTAATCAATGTCATTCTTTCAACCAGGGTTTCTCAAGGAGATGAAGTGTTTTATTGGGATGAGGATCACATGAGTGTCATATTGAGCTTACATGAGCTAGGATTTCATTTCTGAGCCATTTCCTCAAGTGGTAGAGGCTCAAGCTAATCAGGGCATTTCAAGGTCATCTGAAGACCAAAAAGTCAACTGTAAAGTCAACTGAGGGCTATGAGGTGGGGAAATGAGTTTCAACACTTAAATCATGTTCAAAAGAGGTCCATTTTTCATTCTAAACATCTAGCTTGAAGATTTTGAAGTCATGGCAAAAGTTTCCAAAAATGGAAAGTGACCTGTAATTGAAAGTTTCCAAAAATGGCAAGTTTTTGGTCCATATTCAACTTGACTTATCAACATCAAAGAAGCTTCAAATGGATTTTTGTTGAACATGAAAGTTGAAGATCTTTATCTCCTCTTTTCAAAAAGTCCTATTTCATGATCATCTGATGATTGGTTGAGAAGTTATGGCCAAATGATTACAAAGTGTACATGGAACTTCAACATGCCATAACTTTTGATTCAAAACTCCAATTTGGTCCACTCTTTTTGCAAAATGCTCCTTTTGACCAATACTTTCCAAATCAACCATTGCCTTGCATGGAAGAAGCTCATGTGGTCATGTGTTCATACATGTGCTTTTTGGAGGGAAAATCCATAATTTGAATTTGGTTGATTATGCAAGCCATTTGATCATTCCATCATGTTTATTGGTTGGTTTTAAGTGAGGATGAAGCTCAGCATGGCACTGTTCACGTGCACATGTCCATGCATAACCTCATTTGCATGTTTTTGCACTTTGCTTCACATTTCATTAATCAAGATTAACCAAGCCTAATTGTGATTAGCATTGTGATTAGTGAACCATATAAATAGCAAACCCTAACAGAATTTGCTGATAACAAACTTTGAGATCTCAAATTTCCATTTTCCCTCCAAAATTCTCTCTCTTCAATTTTCATTTTTCTTCACATAACTCTTCAATATTCTTGCATAATCATGTTCAGCATGCACTGTTAAGCAAGATTCAACCATTGTTTTGGACAATTGAGCAAGATTTGGAGCTATTCAAGTGCCTTTACATGTCAATGGAAATTTGGAATTAAGCTAGATCTAAGAGGATTCAAGTGTTGCTTCTTATTCAAAGCTTCATTAGAGGTGCAAGGGAGAAGATCTGGATCATTTGGAGGCTTGAACGCACGGTTTTCAATCACTGCCATTCCAAGTAGGTGAGATTTTCATCCTCACCTTTTGATGTTTCATGTACATGATTGTATAGATCCTGTTATGCTGATCATGCTGATGGTTTTAGATTTTTATTTGGCGAAGAAATGAGCATGTTATGATGATTTAAAGTTTTGATACCATAAATGTTTTTGCTCGATCTGATTAATTCATGAGGTTTTAGAATGTTTTGATTGCATATTCGTGATCTGCATGGAAAGACCTTTCCAATGATATAAATTTCGTCCAATTCTGGTAATTTGCACGGCGGCGCTCCACCTGGCTGGCCGGAGAAGACGGTTGAAACAACCGTCCTCCGCCGCCTGGTTATGAATGCAAGGGTTTCTTGGCCTTTGTATGAAACGCAACGTTTCAGCGCTTCTTGGACAGTCAGCGCGCGAGTTCGAACCTTCGCCATGCATTTTGTTAAAATTCCAATTGATATTCTCTTGATCCTTGGATGCGCTAGTTCGATCCTTTCCCATGTATTTCTTTAAATTTCAGTTGAATATTCACATTTACCCTGGACGCGTAGGTTCGATCCTAGCATTTTGCATGTTTCTGATTTATTGTATGAGCGCCTTTGACCTAGCACGCGCCTGTTCGAACCTGGCTCCATGCATATTGATTTTACTTCATTTCATTATCCATTATTTCATTTCATTTTCCATTATTTCATTTTATTTCATATTATTTGTTCAACTTCAAAAAATCACTAAAAATAGTAGGAATATCCAAATTGATCCAAACTTTTTTTCACATGCTTGTGTTAATGTCTATTATTTTTTGATGTTACTTTCATGATTTTCTTGTGGCTGGATTTTAAATTGTGATTTTGTGATTGAACATGATGCCAAAATGACATGCTATATTCATTTGTTTGTGAAATACTCCTGTTTAATCCAATTGGTGTGAAATTTTGCATGCTTAATCCTAACATGTGATGTGACTTTTTGGCTTTAGTTTGGCATTTTTATCATTTGCCATCACTGTTTTGGACACATGAACATATGGTGTGACAATTTGTGTCACATATTTGATGTTGCATTTGTGCATTTTCATTTGCGTAACATTTGAGCTCTTCTGGATCTGATTTTTTGCATGATGTATGATCTTAACATGTTGGATTCACATAAGAAATTTCATGATCATTGGATGCTTTTCTGTTTTGATATGGATTTTCTTATTTGGATGTCCAACTTTGTGCATATTGTTTGCCTTCGCATAACATGATTTGTTTGATGCATTTTCCTTATGAATTGGCATTGGTCCTTTTGAGGACTTTTTCTTGATTGTTTGAATGTGCTTCATGTGAAATATTGACTTTTGTTTTGGTCATTTGACTTGCCTTTGACCCTAGTCTTTGTACTAGTGGTTTGTACTCACCAATTGTATTTTATGTTCCAGGTATTTAGCGCTAATGGTGGGTGTGGTCTCATTACTTGAGATACCATTTGCTTTTGAATACTAACTCTTATTGTGTTGTAGGTCAATGGATGTGATGAATTCACTTGAGTGCTTGCACTTGTGACTTGCATTGTGTAGATATTGAATAGTTCCACTGTTGACTGTGGTTTTTCTGTCTGAGATACTAACTGGTTAGCTTTTGTACAGGTACATTAGTCGCTTGCTAGCTAGCTTGAGCTTTGCTTTGGAGTGTGGTTGATACACCACTGAGGTTGTTTAGCCTTCTTACTCCATGTAGTCTGGAAGTCCTGTCACCTTTTTTGGCAGGCATTTGGCTGAAGTCCTCCTTCAGAGGAAATGTTTGTGTTTGTTTACATTTGTGCCAAAGACCTCTAAATGAGGCATGTTACTTGATAAGTCCTCCTAAGTGAAGAGGCAATTGACAGATAGAAGGGATTAGCAATCAATCCCCTATTATTCAGTGAGTCGTTCATTATGCTCGCACTACGTGCTGATGCTCTTGAACAAGGTACCCAAGATCTCTGTATAGAGTCGGACAAGTGGAATAGGGTCCCTCTTTCTGGATCCCCACGCTTTCTTCGATTTGAGATCACCCAAGCCAGGGTTAAGAGCATGAGTTCTAATCCTCATTACCACATTTCATCAGCTTCACCCTAACTCTCAATGTTAGTGGTTAAGAGCTTCAGCATACCCCTACAGTTTTGGCTTGTTTGTCGAGGTTGATATGACCCCTCTTGACTAAAGCCCAACCATTTGTCTGAGCCTCTTGTATGTATATAGTGTGTGATGCTTGATCATTTGTGATTGGTGTTTACTTGCTGTTTGAACTGACTTGCTTCCTGTGTGAGTTAGGTGCATGATTAGAGACCTCAACTTAGGGATATCTGATTGCATGACAACTTTTAGGCTCGAGTCTTAGTCTCCCTATTAGTTTGTTTGCTTCCCTGGTCTCTGGTTAGGAGAGAGTTTCTCCCCTGTTAAGGGGAACTACGTCGCCCTGATTCTCATACTAGATGAGATACGTAGGCAGGAAGTCGAGCGAGATCTCTCCGGGCAACCTTTTTCTTTTTTGAGTTTGTGTATGTTCAACTTTTTTGTTCTTTTGACGTCTCAGCGTCTCTTTGTGTTTGTGTGACAACTATTAGGCTCGAGTTCCAGACTTCCTATTAGCTTGTCAATCTGATAACCTTTTGCTTTGGTGTTCGCTGGTTAGCGTGTGCTATTTGTTTGGAGTCGGATGTAAGTCCATGGATTGGAATTCTGTTTCCTTGTTTGTTTGGAGTCGGATATAAGTCCATGTATTGGCATTCTGTTTCCTTTTTGAGTGTTTCTTTTGACGCCTCAGCGTCTCTTTTCGGTGTTTTCTTTCGGCGTGCGTTAGCCGAGCTACGAGTGCTCTGATTCTTCTCTGGATAGAGAAGATACGTAGGCATAGGATACGATATCGTAGCGTGCATGTTCCTTATTTCCCCGAACTACGTTGACTCAGATGTTTGTTTATGACAAACTACGTAGGCCCAGGATGCGATATCCTGCCGAGTCCCCTTCCTCCGTTTCCTTTCACCTGTTTATTATTCCAGTGTGTGCATTCTCTTTGAGCAGTTATTTAGCAACCTTTTCCTATTCTTTTGAGCGTTGATCCCGTTGAGTACGACGGACGTGAGGGGTGTTAATACCTTCCCCTTGCGTAACCGACTCCCGTACCTTGTAATCTCTGGTCGTAAGACCGTTCCTTTCCCCTTTCTTAGGTTAGTCCTGCGCTTCCTTTCCGTCATAGGATGAATAACGTCGGTGGCGGCTCTGTAAACTTGTTTTTTTCCGCCGGTTGTTTTTCGCGTTGCGACAATCGTTGCCTTTGTCAATGTATCCCCAGTGAGTCAGCTCTCATTTATCCTTTGTTGATAATGATTGTTTCTCCCTTTGATTGATCATCATTATATACCTAGTTTTGGTATCCCGATGCCTTTCTCTTTCGGTCGATTTATCCTTTATTAACCCAGTAACCGGTTGTGGATAATCTTCCATGCTAGTGTATTATCTACGTTCTGATGGTAATAGATAATATATCTCATGCACTTTTTGGTCGAAGCCTTTTGTTCTTCCCCAGTCGAGTAAGATTCGTATTCCTGTTTTGGAATCGAATGTCCATCCTGTAAGTCGAGTTTGCTTTTTTTTTCTGCCCTCCTTTCGGATGATGAGTGTTTTGGGAATATTCCCCAATTCACGCTTTGGTCAGTCACCTATTATATGCCCAGTAACCGGTATTCCTGGTGTTCCTTCCTTTTGCTCCCTATTATGACTTTGGTCCCCTGTGGAGTCAGATTTTCTTGAGTTGAAATATACCTTTTTTAGGTCTTCCTCAGATGATTTGGTTGATTGATATCTCTCACCCTTATACCGGTCTTAGATATTCATTCTTCCCGAGCTTGTTGTTCTCTCACCCTTATACCGGTGATCAGATCACATGTCTCTTTGAGCTTGTTACCTAGTAACCGGTAACACCTCATCCCGCTGCTTCTCCAGGAGTCTTTTTAGACATCCCCAGCGAAGTCCCTTAGTGGATTGTTTTGTCCGGATTTTTTTATCCGAAGTATCCATTGCGGATAGTTTTGTTGTGTTGGCATATTCCCCAATACATGCATTTTCCCCGGCAGGGATGTTTTGTTCAGAATCTTTCCCCAGCCTGAGTCCGGATTTTTTATCCGAAGTATCCATTGCGGATAGTTTTGTTGTGTTGGCATATTCCCCAATACATGCATTTTTGAGTCAGCTCGAGTCTTTCCAATGGATTTATTTCCCTTTGGAAACTCTTTTCCCCAGCTTTGAGTCGTGACTTGCTCACGCGGTTTCAGTCCTTTACTCCCCAACTTCTGAGTCGTGACCTGCTCACGCATTTCTTTTCTTATCCCCATAAGAGTCCCGGTAGAGTCTCTGTTCCCTAGTGAGTGTATTACTCCTATGGATTGCCGATTTCTCCGGATGTCTTTTCTTCTTTGTGGACCCATATCCCCACAAGGTTTGTTTGTTTTGCATACATACATTTGCATCATGAGGTCTCTTAGGGACCAAAATTTGTCTCTTTGTTATTATTTAAGCCCATTCTACCTCGTCGAGACAAAGATTTTAACCTGCACTTCTCCGGATAGAATGACCTTAAATAGGGGCATCTGTAAGACCCCAATTTTGTCCCTAAGATCCCTCATGGCATCATAACATTGCATTGCATAACCTCAAGGATCTTTGAGCATCTTGGCTCCCTTTTCCTTTGGGTAGGGATCTCTTGTGAGTGGTTTGAGATCACCAAGCATGCTTGAATTGTATATCATTGCTTTTGTTATCTTATTCACTAACCAAATGCACAAAAATATGTCATTTAACATCTTTTGTTTGTAGCTCAAGCAAGCACCAGGTCAAGAGCTTCAAGGAGATCCTTTATGCAAGAGATGAGGTATTTTCTTGAGATGAGGACCACATGATCATTATATGGATCTTATATGAGCTAGGGGTTCATTTTGGAGCAATTTCATCAAGTGGTAAAGGCTCAAGCTAATCAAAGCATTTCAAGGTCATCTGAGGACCAAAAATCAACTATGCAGTCAACTGAGGGCTATGAGGTTGGGGAAATGAGTTGAGACACCTCAATCATGTTCAAGCAAGGCATATTCATCATTCGAAACATCTATCTTGAAGATTCAAAGGTCATGGCAAAAGTTACTAAAAATGGAAAATGACCTGTAATTCAAACTTTCCAAATTTGGAAAGTTTTTGGTCCACATTCAACTTGACTTGTCAATGTTAAATGAGTTTCAAATGGATTTTTGGTGAACATGAAAGTTGTATATCTTTGTCTCCCTTTTCCAAAAAGTCCTAATTCATGTCCATATGATGATTGGTTGAGAAGTTATGGTCATTTGATCACAAGGTGTGCATGGAAATTCAAAATGGCCTAACTTTTGATACAAAGCTCCAATTTGGTCCATTCTTTTTGCAAAATGTTTCTCTTGATCATGACATCTCAAAATAGCCTTTGCCATGCATGGGAAAAGTGTGTATGCTCATCATTTCTCATGTGATCATTTTGGAGGGAATTTCCACAATTCAAATTTGGCTTATGGTACAAACAAGACAACCATTTCATCATGACCATTGGTTGATTTTGAGTAAATTTGAAGCTTAACATGGAGCTTATCACGTGTAGCATGGCACATGAGCTCACTTTTGCATTTTTGCAAATTGATCCACATATCTCTAATCATATTTAATACAAGGCTTAATTGGATTTCAGTGTGATTAGCATGCCATATAAATACCAAACCCTAACCATAATCACCATAACAGAACCAATTCAGATCTAGAATTTCAAATTTCCCTCCAAAATTCTCTCTCTTCGAATTCTTCATCTCTTCACACAAACACCAAAAATTCTTGCATAATCTTGTTCATCATGCTTCATTGAGCAAGAATCAACCATTGGTTTGAGCAATTCAGTCCGGATTCGAGCAGTTCAAGTGCAAACTCATAGCAATGGAAGTTGGAAATTGAGCTAGATCCAGGTGGTTTCAATTGTTTCTTTGTGCACAAAGCTTCAAGGCAAGGTCAAAGGAGTAGATCTGGAGCTTTTGAGCTGTTGATAACACGTGTACATCAACCTTCATTTCCAGGTGATGAAAATTCATCCTCTCCTTTTGCTATTTTATGATCATAGATGTGAAGAGCATGTTGTGTAGGTTATGTAGATATGTTTAGATTTGAAAATGATCAAGTATTGAGCCTGTATGATGAACTTCAAGTTTAGATCTAGGAAATGTTTTCGTTCGATCTGGAAAATACATGAGGAATTAGGATGTTTTGATTTGATATTTGGAATGTATGTTGAATGGCAGTTCGAACGGTATAAGGTTCATGAATTTCTAGAAATTTTGGTCTGGAACTCACCGGAATCTGGCCGGGGAAGACGACCGAGGCTACAGCTCCGGCGTCTGAGTTGTCTTAGGGTTTTTGCCATGCGTTTGCCATGCGAGCGCTTGCGTGTTTGTTTGATTGGTGAGGAATCCGTTGACTGATCCACGCGTGCCTTGGACTGATGATGTGTGTTGCTGACTCAATTAATGAAGTTGTGCGTTTTGGCATTTGAATGTGATCCGTTGATTTGCTTTTCGCGCCTCATCGTGTGGCTATGAATATTTCTGAATTGATTCAAATATTTGTTTTCCCTCCATTTTCCTTTGGTTATTCATTTATTTTGCTCATCTTTGAAAATTCATAAAAAATTGAAAAATGATCCAAATTAACTCCAATTTTTTTCCTAGTTTTGTATGAATGTCTAGTTTTTTATGGTATTAATTTTGTGAATTGTTGATGTCTGGTTTGTGATTGGTGAATTTTTGAATCTATGTTATGCCAAATTGATATGTTGTGTTCAATGCTTTGTGAAATCTTCATCTTTGAGCCAATTGATCCAATTTTTTGCATGCTTGATATTCATACATGATGTGAATTTTTGGTAACTGGTTTGGAATTTTTCTCATATGCTATCATTTTTTTTGACACATGAAGATGAATGTGACAATTTGTGTCACATTTTTGACATTGCATTTGTGAATTTTTGTTCACCTATCATTTGAACTTTTCTGGATTTGATTTTTTGCATAATGTTTGTTCATGACATAAGGAGCTTGCATAAAAAATTTCAAATCCTTTGCATGCCTTTCTGTTTTGATTTGGATTTTCTAAATTGGAAGTTCACTTTGTGCACATTTTGTGATCATTGCATTACATGAGCCATTTGAGGCATTTGCTTTTTGAATTGATGTTGGTCCTTTTGAGGACATTTTGTGACATGTTTGAATGTGCATTATGTGGAAGATTGAGTTCTGCTTTGATCATTTGGTTTGGTTTTGAACTTAGTCTTTGTACTAGTGTTTTGTGCATAAACTAAATGTGCTTTGTGTTTCAGGTTTGAACATTTAGCATTGATGGTTGGTTTGTTCTCACTTTGTGAGATGCAAATAATTTGAGTTCTAACTTTTGTTTGTTTTGTAGGTTCTAAGTGATGTGCTTGGGTTCATTTGAGTGCTTGAGCATTGTTCATTGGATTGTGTAATTGTGAATGGTTTCACTGTTTGTCTGTTGGTTTTTGACTGAAATATTAACTGTTTAGTCTTTGTACAGGTACCTTAGTTGCTTGCTTTTTGCTCTTGCTTGAGCTTTGGATTGTGGTTGATACACCACTTAGGTAGTTATCTTCTTACTCCATGTAGTCTGGAAGTCCTGTCACCTTTTTTGGCAGGCATTTTGCTGGCAAGTCCTCCTTCAGAGGCTCTGTTTGTGTTTGTTTACAGTTGTGCCAAAGACCTCCAAGATGAGGCATGTGATACTTGATAAGACCTCCAAGAGTTGAGGCAATTGACAGATAAAAGGGATTAGTAGTCAATCCCCCGTTATTCAGTGAGTCGTTCTTTATGCTCGCACTACGTGCTGATGCTTTTGAACATGTACCCAAAATCTTTGTCCAGTGTCTGTCAAGTGGAATAGGATCCCACTTTCTGGATCCCCACGCTTTCTTTGTCATGAGCTCACCCTGGCCAGGGTTAAGAGCATGAGGTCTCATGTTCATTACCATTTTGATCAGCTTCACCCTAACTCTCAATGTTAGTGGTTAAGAGCTACAGCTTACCCTTTTACAGTTTGGCTTGTTTGTCGAGGTTGATATGACCCCTCTTGACTAAAGCCCACCCATTTGTTTGAGCCTCTTGTATGTATATAGATTGTGATGTTTGCTTTTGATGTGTTTTCTTTTGATGTTTGTTTGTTATGGTTGGGAGTCGGATATAAGTCCATGTATTGGCATTCTGTTTCCTTTTTATGGTTGGGAGTCGGATATAAGTCCATGTATTGGCATTCTGTTTCCGTTTTGTTGTTAGGAGTCGGATATAAGTCCATGTATTGGCATTCTGTTTCCGTTTTGTTGTTAGGAGTCGGGTGTAAGTCCATGTATTGGCATTCTGTTTCCTTTTATTGAGGATCTCTTATGAGACTTATGTGATTGCTTTTGCTTTGTGCTTGCTTATTCCAAAGGATGGGAACTTACTTGGATCATCTATATGATCTCAAGAGAGGAACTCCTAGTATGGTTTTATTTCATAACCCTAACCTTTTTGTTCTCTTTAGAACTTAACTTTTCTTCATCTTTCCACCCTAACCCAAACCAAAAAAATTTTTGTGCAAACATATCATTTGTTTTCAACATTAGAAACCTAAGCCTTATGCTTTTGATTTTCAAACTTTCTTTTCATAATACTCATTTTGAATTGAATCTTTATGTCAACTTTGACCATTTTTGTATATACTTCTAATTGGTAAATATAACCCATTCAAATGTTTTTTTGTGGTTCCAATGTCCACTTCTTAATCAAAATTTTCCATAACCTTTAGCTATTAGGTTTGAGTTATCTTTGTGGTAGATATAATTCTCACCTTTGTCCTTAGTGATGGACAATGAGCCTTCCATGCTTATTATAGGGTTAACCCCTCACTAGCATGTTGAAGTTATCCTCACATGGTGGACTTGTGGTTTTTCAGGTTGAGTTTTCTCCCTTTGATAACAAAAGACCTTAAGGCTTTTGGACCAATCAATCCACTCATTTGTTTTTGAATTTTTTTACCCAAACTACGAGGTTTTGATCC